>NC_079190.1:57730842-57999771 GCF_029499605.1 Hyla sarda | reverse complement strand
ATATATACAGGACAAGTCCGCACATATATGTATATATACACACAGGGCAGTCCCGCACATATATACAGGACAGTCCGCACATATATGTATATATACACACAGGGCAGCCCGCACATATATACAGGACAGTCCGCACATATATGTATATTTACACACAGGGCAGTCCGCACATATATACAGGACAGTCCGCACATATATATATGTATATATACACACAGGGCAGTCCGCACATATATACAGGACAGTCCGCACATATATGTATATATACACACAGGGCAGCCCGCACATATATACAGGACAGTCCGCACATATATATGTATATATACACACAGGGCAGCCCGCACATATATACAGGACAGTCCGCATATATATGTATATATACACACAGGGCAGCCCGCACATATATACAGGACAGTCCGCATATATATGTATATATACACACAGGGCAGCCTCCGCACATATATACAGGACAGGTCCGCATATATATGTATATATACACACAGGGCAGCCCGCACATATATGTATATATACACACAGGGCAGTCCGCACATATATGTATATATACACACAGGGCAGTCCGCACATATATACAGGACAGTCCGCACATATATGTATATATACACACAGGGCAGTCCGCACATATATACAGGACAGTCCGCACATAGCGGGGGATCCATAGACCGGGCACTGATCTTATGTGATCGGGAAAGTTTCTTCTCTGTGCAGCGAGTGTGGAAAAAGTTCCAGTACTAGAGGAAGGTGAGAGCGGAGCGGGTACTTACAGGGCAGCAGGAGGAGGCACATCCCGGCCGGCATGGTCCCGGAACTCATCCCCGGTGTAGTGAGAGAATTGCGGAGACCCAGACCCGGAACGGCTGTCACATCCCACACAGCAGCCGCCGCTCACACAGCATTCACTGCCCGCACTGACTGCCAGCCCCTGCCACTGCCGCCGCATGAGAGCCGCCCCCTGATTGGTCACTCCCTGAAACATTCTAATTGGACGCTAAGAGGCGCGCTCTGATTGGCTGAGGCCGGCCCTCCGTGAGGCAGCGGAGGAAAGGGATGAAAGTTTGGGATTCTGAGATAGCGGAGGGGGACGATGTGTGATGTGTGACTGGAAGTGGTGATGGGCGACTGGAGGTAGTAAATGGTGACTGGAGGTGGGTGATGGGTGACTGGAGGTAGTAAATGGTGACTGGAGGTGGGTGATGGGTGACTGGAGGTAGTAATGGGTGACTGGAGGTAGTAATGGGTGACTGGAGGTGGGTGATGGGTGACTGGAGGTAGTAATGGGTGACTGGAGGTGGGTGATGGGTGACTGGAGGTAGTAATGGGTGACTGGAGGTGGTGATGGGCGACTGGAGGTGGGTGATGGGTGACTGGAGGTAGTAATGGGTGACTGGAGGTGGGTGATGGGCGACTGGAGGTGGGTGATGGGCGACTGGAGGTGGGTGATGGGCGACTGGAGGTGGGTGATGGGCGACTGGAGGTGGTGATGGGCGACTGGAGGTGGTGATGGGCGACTGGAGGTGGTGATGGGCGACTGGAGGTGGGGGATGGGCGACTGGAGGTGGGGGATGGGCGACTGGAGGTGGGGGATGGGCGACTGGAGGTGGGGGATGGGCGACTGGAGGTGGGGGATGGGCGACTGGAGGTGGGGGATGGGCGACTGGAGGTGGGGGATGGGCGACTGGAGGTGGGGGATGGGCGACTGGAGGTGGGGGATGGGTGACTGGAGGTGGTGATGGGTGACTGGAGGTGGGTGATGGGTGACTGGAGGTAGTAATGGGTGACTGGAGGTAGGTGATTGGCGACTGGAGGTGGGTGATGGGCGACTGGAGGTAGTAATGGGCGACTGGAGGTGGTGATGGGCGACTGGAGGTGGTAATGGGTGACTGGAGGTGGGTGATGGGTGACTGGAGGTAGTAATGGGTGACTGGAGGTGGTGATGGGCGACGAGGTGGTGATGGGCGACTGGAGGTAGTAATGGGAGACTGGAGGTGGTGATGGGCGACTGGAGGTGGTGATGGGCGACTGGAGGTGGTGATGGGCGACTGGAGGTGGTGATGGGCGACTGGAGGTGGTGATGGGCGACTGGAGGTGGTGATGGGCGACTGGAGGTGATGATGGGCGACTGGAGGTGGTAATGGGTGACTGGAGGTAGTAATGGGTGACTGGAGGTGGTGATGGGCGACGAGGTGGTGATGGGCGACTGGAGGTAGTAATGGGTGACTGGAGGTGGTGATGGGCGACTGGAGGTGGGTGATGGGCGACTGGAGGTAGTAATGGGAGACTGGAGGTGGTGATGGGCGACTGGAGGTGGTGATGGGCGACTGGAGGTGGTGATGGGCGACTGGAGGTGGTGATGGGCGACTGGAGGTGGTGATGGGCGACTAGAGGTGATGATGGGCGACTGGAGGTGGTGATGGGCGACTGGAGGTGGTGATGGGCGACTGGAGGTGGGTGATGGGTGACTGTAGGTGATAATGGGTGACTGGAGGTGGGTGTTGGGTGACTGAAGGTTGGTGATTGGTGACTGGAGGTGGGTGATGGGTGACTGGAGGTAGTAATGGGTGACTGGAGGTGGTGATGAGTGACTGGAGGTGGTGATGGGTGACTGGAGATAGTAATGGGTAACTGGAGGTGGGTGACAAGGTTGGTGATGGGTGACTGGAGGTGATGATGGGTGACTGGAGGTGAGTAATGGGTGATTGGAAGTGGTGATGGGTGACTTGAGGTGGGTGGTGGGTGACTGGAGGTAGTAATGGGTGACAAGGTTGGTGATGGGTGATTGGAAGTGGTGATGGGTGACTGGAGGTGGGTAATGGGTAACTGGAGGTGGGTGATTGGTGACTGGAGGTAGTAATGGGTGACTGGAGGTTGGTGATGGGTGACTGGAATTGGTGATGGGTGACTGGAGGTGGGTAATGGGTGACTGGAAGTGGTGATGGCAGACTGGAGGTTGGTGATTGGTGACTGGAGTTTGGTGATGGGTGACTGGAGGTAGGTGATGGGTGACTGGAGGTTGGTGATGGGTGACTGGAGGTGGTAATGGGCGAAAAATACAACTGTATTTTGCGGGATTTACATGTGTAAAACACAATAAAACTTTACATTGTGTGAACCCAGCTTTAGGCTTCCGTAAGACATATTTTCCACACCACTTTTTACCGAGTGTTATGCCAAAAATTTATGAAACAATTACACTACGGGGGAGATGTATCAAAACCTGTGCAAAGGAAAAGTTGCTGAGTTGCCCATAGCAACCAATCAGATTGCTTCTTTCATTATGCAGAGGCCATCTTAAAATTAAAGAAGTGAGCTGATTGGTTGTTATGGGCAACTGGGCAACTTTTCCTCTGGACAAGTTTTGATAAATCTCCCCCACATCTTCAAAAGAGTTTTCACCACCTGCAATTGTGGTGATAAAAAATAATGTATGAATACTATTACTTTTAACATAAATTGTGCAGGTTTTTAAATATGTATTGTAAATATATATTCTCCCAAACATGTTCCAAGGACCAATTGGGTCTTACTGGATTTGACTGGACCAGTTGGCAGCTGAGACTCATTGAGGTCTCGTAAAGATGTCCTCATGTATTCCGTTGTATCTTAGTTGTAGAACTCTTAACTGTTACAATAACCTTGCATCACATAAAGTCCAGAATCACATCCCAACTAACTGGAGCTTACCTAAACATAAATACAAATTGCCTAACCAGGGTATAAGTTTACCAAAATTCCAAAATCACTAGGCCTAGAAGTACTGACTTCTAAACTTCCTAAGCATCATGTGAGTACCCATTCTAATGGAGATAATGTCATCCTTCTTCAATTTCCACAACACTGAGGCCACTCAAAGAACAGGGGAATTCATGTCAGATCTGTAAATGGTGGTCTCCACCTTGTATTTTTTTTAATTATATCCCTGATCCAAAAATTTCCTTCATCATTGTGTTCTTACATAAAATGTTTACCCTTTGACAATAGGTTATCAGTATTTTTGAAACATCTAAATAATAGAATAAATATTTTAATGGTTGAGTTTCTTTACCTAAAACTTATTGGCACAAATAGTTCCAGTCCTGTTTCTTGTGACCCATTAGGGCTGGGCGGTAGGACCAAACATGTGTATCACAGTATTTTTTTAACGTACGGCGGTTCCACGGTATATAACGGCATTTTCACCCCCCCCCTCCAAATCTTGTGACCCGCCAGCGCTGTTCGGCCCCCCCAATTAATGATCATCCGGGCATGCTGGAAGTTGTCGTTTTGCAACAGCTGGGAGGTCCACAGGTTTGAGACCACTGCTGTACACTGTATCCAGATACAGAAAATAAACTTTTAACTCACCCACCTCGGCCGCACACTGGGGACGGGGGAGGACAGCCGTCAGCCTATCACCAGCAGGAGCGATGCCCTGCCCGGGCCAGTGATAGGCTGAGCCCACTGTCATGTAAGAAGCCGAATAGTACCCCGCTGGGCTGATCATTAATTGGGGGGGCAGAACATCGCTGGCGAGTAACAGCGCTGCGCTAGGCTGATAATACATTCCCGAGGGGGAGAGGCCCAACCGGTATTGCGGTATGGGGGGAAATTCATATCGTGCAGCCCAAAAAATTCGGTATGAACCAGTATACCGCCCAGCCCTATGACCCATGTTCTAATCCTGCTGATGGTGACCCTCGTTTCTACTTTTGCTGCTGGTGACCCTTGTTCCTGGTGTTCGTGATCCTGGTTTTCGGAGTCCTTGTTTGTAATATCTTTCCTTAAGGTAAGTTAAATTACCATTTTACAAATAAATCAAACATGTAATATCTAAAACCATGCTCATGGTGTTATGCCACTGTCCTTTTTTTAGGTGTTCCTGCCCCATCATCCTTGTACAAAATTTCCTTACTCTTTCCTAAATTCCCTGCTGCACAGTGTACTAGTGCTTATCTAAACATTTTTACAGAAATACAATTCGCCCGTAAGGTCTAGGTCTAGCTTCAGGGGAACCACCATCCATCTAGGCCTTTAAGCAGAGGAGTTCAAACTTCCTCAGCATCACAGGGGTGCCCATTCTAATGGAGACAATTTCTTCCACCCGTTTCCAGAATGTTGAGGAGCCATCAAAGGTAGGGGGCAGTCATATCTGCAGATAGATGTCTCCATTCTGTATTTCCATGAAATCCTCATCTTACGTTTTGTTTTCTCATGTTATTACATAACATATTTACCACTGCACAATTAGTATCCAATATTCTTGAAACATCTAAGTAACAAATGAAATCTTCCTGGTTGGGTTGATCTAATTGTCTGTGGAGTGAATTGAGCATCATAGCTAAAAACAATGAAACGCCAAGTTTGTCTGATTTAGGCCCAAGGATATATTAAACGTCGGCCACTTTAAAGGCTTCGCCCCATTTATATTACATTTGTTTGTATATTGAATTTGAGGCTTTTCAGCCTCTTTTTAGTCAGAAAACTCTCTCCCTTTGACACAAATTAGGTTAGTTGGGAAATAGCTTTCATTGTGCACACAATATTAAATAAGCATAGAAAGTAAAAATGTCACATTCTTAAAGGAAAACTGTCAGCCTGTTCACCCACATTAAACCCAATACACTGGGTTATAGCGTGGGTGAACAGGATTCCATAGAGGGGCCACTTTAATTGCTTCAGTAGGTCCTGAGATATCAGCTTCCAAAGTTCCCATATTGTATTCAGGGAATTGTGCAGTGGAGGCGGGCCCCCCTGGCTGACCTCTGTCTCCCTCCATGACCTCCTAATCCTTCCCCCACTATTTGAATATACATAGTCCTTAACTCTACGTCCTAGTGACGTGGAGTCACCAGTCACATGAACTTCATGATTAAATCTTCCAGCGCATGCGCTCTGCCGAGACAGAGCGCTGAGCTCATGTTACTGTGACTCCACATCACTAGGACGTGGAGTTGAAGACTATGAATATTCAAATAGAGGGGGCGCTATTAGGAGGTGACAGAAGGAGACAGAAGCAGCCAGCCGGGGGCCCCACCTCCACTGCGCAGTTCTCTGAATAGAGCATGGGAACTTTGGAAGCTGATATCTCAGGACCTACTGGAACAATTTAAGTAAGTGACACCCTCTATGGAATCCTGTTCACCCACACTTTACCCTAGTTGTCACATATGAGCAGGGAGGAGTGAAGCCCTGAACTCACCCGCTCCCACTTGCCCAGCCTACTTAAGTACCTGCCCTAGGTAACGGGTCCACAACCACAGTGACAGATCTGCCTGAATAAGTGCAGGGAGTAAAACATCAACAAAATGAACTTACGGTACAATACAGACAGAGGTCGCAACACTGTATGGAATCACACACACTAACAGGAATAATAACTAAACATATACACACACAATATGTCACAGTCCATAAGCAGAGTCAGTACCAAGAGATAACAGAAAAGCCAAATTGCAGAAATAGGAGAGGAGTCAGTGAGCGGAGCCAATAGGTCAAATATGCCAGAAATACAAGGTACAATACAATCGCTAGCTAGGAGTATGAGCTCTTTCGCAGGCAAGGTGTAAGAGCAGACTGCCAGCTTATATAGGAGCCAGAACAGGTGCTCCAATCATGGTCATCCGACCAGTCTCAGAAGACAGGCGTAACCACAGCAACAAGAAGAAACAAAAGCTCTTAGTGCAAATTGACCCTTCGGGTTCTTACTGTACCCCCCTCCCTTTTTTTTTTTAAGAAGCCACTGGACCCTTAAAGGGGTACTCCGGCACTTAGACATCTTATCCCTTATCCAAAGGATAGGGGATAAGATGACTGATCGCGGGGGTCCCGCCGCTGGGGACCCCCGTGATCTTGCACGCCGCACCCCATTAAAATCAGTCCCAGCAGCGCTGTTTGCTCCGGGTCTGATTACTGTCGATCACGGGGCCGGAGCATTGTGACTTCATTGCCCCGCCCCTGCGTGACGTCATGCTCCGCCCCCTCAATGAACGCCCCCCTCCTATAGACTTGCATTGAGGGGCGGGGCGTGATGTCACACGGGGGCGGAGTCATGGCGTCACACTCTTTCGGTCGCGTGGTCAGGATCCGAAGCCTCCAGCATTGCCGGAAGCCGTTGAGGTGGGTGCTGCAGCCGAGATCCCGGGGGTCCCCAGCAGCGGGACCCCAGCGATTTGACATCTTATTCCCTATCCCCTGGATAGGGGATAAGATGTCTAGGGGCGGAGTACCCCTTTAACCACCTGAGAGTACAAAGGTCTTGTCTTGGATACAGATGGACCATCAATGTCCTCATCTGTATCCTCATCCTCCAAATCACACCACTCATTGGTGTCCTCACAGTCATCCTCCAGACTCTCATTACTACCCTCTGACCGCAAATCAACAGGAATGCTCTCCACACTCTTATTGCCCATAGTGTCACAACATGTTGATTCAGTCAGAGGCTGATGCAAAACAGGCTTTACAATACTCTTTGATGTTAAATCACATTGTACACAAGATGGAACAATGCCCTCCAGATAAACTCTGCCAGGTGTAATTCTCTGAGGGGCATGACATATCTGTGCGCCCAAGTGGCCACTAAGATTGCCACTGGGAAACGGACCCTTCACACAGGAGGCGATGAAGTGTGTATTCTCCCCACAGTAAAAACTCAGGCTAAGTTGACAAAATCTTCTGCACTCCTCCGAGGTACGAATTGATCCTATTTGCATGGGTTCCACCTCAGGCACAGGTTGATTATTAAAGACAGGCAAAGAGTCAAGCAAAAGAGGAGAATTAGAGGAAGATGAGTGCTCATGTTTGCGCTCACATAGAAGTCTAAACGGACAGCTAACGTCATGGCTTAGTCAAGGATGTCAGGAGAGGGGTAAATTAGGGCTGGGCGGTATGACCAAATATGTGTATCACAGTATTTTTTTTAACTTACAGCGGTTTCACGGTATATAACGGTATTTTCACCCCCCTCCTTAAATTCATGTGACCCGCGAGCGGTGTTTGGCTCCCCCCCCCCCAAATCATGTTACCCGCCAGCACTGTTCTGCTCCCCCCAATTAATGATCAGCCCAGCGGGGTACTACTCACAGATGTCACCTTCAAGCTCTGCCCTCCTCCTCTTTGTTGGGGGCCGCCGGCGATGGAATTCACTGTACGCAAGTGGTCTCTAACCTGCGGACCTCCAGTTGTTGCAAAACTACAACTCCCAGCATGCCCGGACAGCCAATGGCTGTCCGGGCATGCTGGGAGTTGTAGTTTTGCAACAGCTGGAGGTCCGCAGGTTGGAGACCACTGCTGTACGCTGTATACCTATGCCCGGGCTGCAAAAGATACAGAAAATAAACTTTAACTTACCTACGTTGGCCACACGCTGTTCCTTGGGACTGGAACGTCGGACAGCCGTCAGCCTATCGCCGGCCGCAGCTATGTCCCGCCACGGCCAGTGATAGCTTGAGCGCACTGTCATGTAAGAAGCCGGCCAGAGCTCCTTACATGACAGTGGGCTCAGCCTATCACTGGCTGGGGTGGGACATCGCTCCGGCCGGTGATAGGCTGACGGCTGTCCGACCTTCCCGTCCCCAGCGAAAGGTGTAGGTGAGTTACAGTTTATTTTCTTTATCTTTTGCAGCCCGGGCATAGGGATACAGCATACAGCAGTGGTCTCAAACCTGCGGACCACCAGCTGTTGCAAAACTACAACTCTCAGCATGCTGGGAGTTGTAGTTTTGCAACATCTGGAGGTCTGCAGGTTGGAGACCACTGGCGTACAGTATAGTTCCAGCGCCAGCGGCCCCCAACAAAGAGGAGGAGGGCAGTGCTTGACATATGTGAGTAGTACCCCGCTGGGCTGATCATTAATTGGGGGGGAAGAACAGTGCTGGCGGGTAACATCGGATTAGTTCCCCGATGTGGGGACAACGCTGTGCTGATAATACATTCCCGAGGGGGAGGGGCCCAACCGGTATTGCGGTATGGGGGAAAAATCATATTATGCAGCCCAAAAAAATTCGGTATTTGGCATGAACTGGTATACCGCCCAGCCCTAGGGTAAATCACCAGCATCTCTTTTAAGGTGTTGGATAATCCTAGTCTAAACTGACAAATCAAAGCTGGAGTGTTCCACCAAGAAGCCACACACCACTGAAGTCTGCGCAATACTACTCAACGGGTCTGTTGGCAGCTGAGATTCAGCGTACCAAGCATGGGTAAATATCAATTCCTGGGCACCCCCTTGCAGAAGTGACATAATAATTCCAACTCTCTGGGCCTCAGTGCCAGAAGAGTAAGGTCTCAGACGAAAGTATAACTTGCAACTTTCACATAAGTGTAACATCTTGCGCTCTGGCCGCAGGCACTGGCCGTGAGCACATTGTCCCTCTCTTCCCTGCTGCCGGCGGGACTGGGATTCCCATCGGAGGACGTGCCCGCATGTGAATCCCGGCCAATCACTTAGTATGCTCCTCTGCTTCTTCCTCCTCTGTCGCCTGCCGCAGCAAGCCCATCCTGCCTTGTGGTGGCCTCTGGTGAAGACCAACGGCACCTTAGACTCCACTCCCCGATACGGCCCGTGTCATCTGCCATACAGGTCAGAGGATCCACATCCAGCATAGTTACAGCAAGATCCGGCCATGGATCCCACTGGGGTTCCTCCTTTACCCGATAATCCCTATTTCGTCTCTATCGTGGCTCTCCAGTCGCAGCAGTTGGCCCAGCAGGCGCAACAGTTAAACCAATTATCTACCATGATGCAGCAGTTGCTTTCTGCCCAACAACCACCGCAGCAGCCACAGCCTCCTCCAGCTCCAGTCTTGCCTCTCGCTCCTGCAGTCACCATGGCATCCAAGCTCCATTTGTCTCTCCATATGAGGGGGATCCTAAGTCTTGCTGTGGTTTTTTGACACAGTGCTCGATGCACATAGAACTCATGGCGGAACAGTTCCCTACAGAACATGTGAAGGTGGCCTTTGTCGTCAGTCTCTTAACTGGAAGGGCCCTGGCCTGGGCAACCCTGTTATGGAATCGCAGTGATCCACTCACAGCTAAACTCCAGGCTTTCCTGACGGAATTTCGAGCTGTCTTTGAAGAACCTGTGTGAGCCTCTTCCGCTGAAACGGCCTTGCTGAGTCTTTCTCAGGGCAATTCCTCTGTGGGCGAATATGCCATCCGTTTTCTTATCCTGGCATCAGAGTTATCTTGGAATAACAAAGATCTATGGGCCACTTTCAAAAGGGGGCTTTCTAGCCACGTTAAGTATGTCCTTGCTGCCTGGGAATTGCCATCTACCCTGAATGAACTCATACAGTTGGCCTCTCTGATTGATGTCCATTTCTCTGAACGACGTGAGGAACTACATCAAGAAAGGGAGTCTGCACAACCTCAGGGCTTCCCTCGCCTGGCTCCAGTCTTCCAGCAACCACCACAACCTTCTACATTGCCTACTGCAGTGGAGGCTATGCAGGTGGATCAGTCTCGCCTGACTCTGTAGGAAAGAACTCGCCAACGAGCTGAGAATCTTTGCCTCTACTGCGCCAGTGAAGATAATTTCCATAAAGTGTCCTCTGCGTCCTCAGTCTCAGGGAAATGCTCGTATCTAGGGTATGTGGAAGAGGCCTCAATAGGTGTGAATACCCCCTCTCCATGCTTGAATTTGACGGTCCAGCTTTCTCTTCCCTCCAAAGAGACAATTTCCGTTCTTGCCTTCCTGGACTCTGGTTCTGCGGGAAATTTTATTGATGCCTCCTTAGTACATTGCATTGTCTGCTGTCCTGCCTTTTTAAGCCTTCGTACATCTCTTTGGTCCACGGAGTAAAAACTGTACTGTACTGTGCTATTCCCCATGAAACATTATCTATGCAGGTTATTATTATCCTCCGGAGAAAAATTATACCATTGGAGATTGCGAGCTCTTGGCAATTAAGCTGGCTTTGGAAGAATGGCGTAATCTCTTGGAGGGTTCTGTACATCTGGTTACTGTTTATTCTGACCACAAGAATTTGCTCTATCTACACACTGCCCATCATCTCAATCCTTGGTAGGCCCGTTGATCTCTGTTCTTCTCAATATTTGATTTCTTCATTCACTTCCATCCAGAAGAGAAGAATTTACGTGCTGACGCTTTATCTAAATCCTCGGATGTTCTTGACCAGGAATCTCTTCCTCAACATATTATTCCTCCTGGAAGTCTCATCTCTGCAGCACCAGCAACTCTTCAGCACCTGCCTCCCGGAAAGACTTGCGTATCTCCTCATTTAAGACTTTGAGTCTTGAAGTGGGGTCACTGCTCTCTTCTGGCGGGTCATTCCGGTATTTGTAAATCCATGCAGCTCATCTCCAGACAGAATTGGTGGCCTACTTTAAAACAGGATGTCGTTGATTTTGTCCGTTCCTGTTCGGTATGTACCCTGGACAAGACCCCTCGTTCCAAACCTGCGGGTCTTCTACAGCCTTTGCCAGTTCCAGAGCTTCCCTGGAGCGATATTGCTATGGACATTATTACTGACCTTCCTACTTCTGGCAGCAATGCGGTCATCTGGGTTGTAGTGGACCGATTCTCTAAAATGGCTCATTTTGTGCCGCTGCCTGGACTTCCATCTGCACCGCAGATTGCTAAGCTTTTCTTATGTCACATCTTCCGCTTACATGGATTGCCTTCACATATTGGATCTGACTGTGGAATCCAATTCTTCTCTAAGTTCTGTCGGGCCCTCTGCTCTCGTCTTCAAGTTAAGTTGGATTTTTTCCTCAGCTTATCACTCACAATCCAATGGACAGGTCGAAAGGGTGAACCAGGTCTTAGAAGACTATCTTCACCATTTCATTTCTGCTCGTCAAGACGACTAGGCCGATTTACTTCCCTGGGCAGAGTTTTCGTACAATGATAGAGATTCCAAATACATTGGGATGTCGCCTTTCTTTGATGTCTATGGACTTCATCCTCGGCCTTCTCTTCCCTTGTCTTCTTCCTCTGGAGTTCCTTTGGTTGATGAGCAAGTGCGAAATTTCTCCACCATCTGGCAGAAGAATCGTCACTCCCTTTTTCTTGCCAAGTCTCGTATGAAGTCTCAAGTGGACAGAAATTCTCCCTAATTCTTTCCTGGTGACAGAGTCTGGTTAGCATCCAATCATAGTTATACACTGGGTCCTTGTTATTTGGGTCCTTATAAAATCAAGAAATGCTTAAATTCCGTGACCTATTCTCTCCATCTGCCCTCCTCTCTCTGCGGATCCCGAATTCCTTCCATGTCTCCCTCTTGACACCAGTCAACACAACCGCTTTTCTCAAAAAGACATCTCGCCCACTCCCATCTCTGGTACCTTTGATGTTTTTGTTGATAAAGAAATCTTAGACTCCAACTTTATCAGAGGAAAACGCTTTTTTCTTGTGGATTGGGAAGGATTCGGCATGGAGGAGGGGTCTTGGGAGCTACAGGACAATATTCTGGACCGAGACCTTCTCAAGACTTTTCTGAACCGCAAGAGGCGGGGGAGACCAAAGGGATAGGTACTGTAACACCTTGCGCTCTAGCTCGTGGGACGAGCCTGCATGTGAATCCTAGCCCGTCACTTACCACGCTCCTCTGCTGCCTCCTCCTCTGCTTCTCAGCTCCGGTGCGTGTCTCCAGCTCCTAGGGTGCGTGCGCGCTGGAGCTCTGAAATTTAAAGGGCCAGTATGCCCATAATTATGTGTTATACCTGAGGCTATCCTGTAAGTTCCTGCACCTCCCACTCTTCCCTGCCGGATCTTCAGTGCCCCTAGCCTGAAATGAAAGAGGTATTCCAGGCAAAAACTTTTTCTTATATATATCAACTGGCTCCGGAAAGTTAAACAGATTTGTAAATTACTTCTATAAAAAAATCTTAATCCTTCCAATAGTTATTAGCTTCTGAAGTTTTCTGTCTAACTGCTCAATGATGATGTCACGTCCCGGGAGCTGTGCATGATGGGAAATTATCCCCATAGGAACTGCACAGCTCCCGGGACTTGACATCATCATTGAGCAGTTAAACAGAAAACAACAACTCAACTTCAGAAGCTAATAACTATTGGAAGGATTAAGATTTTTTAATAGAAGTAATTTACAAATCTGTTTAACTTTCCGGAGCCAGTTAATATATAAAAAAAAAGTTTTTTGGCCTGGAATACCCCTTTTAACCCCTTAAGGACGCAGGACGTAAATGTACGTCCTGGTGAGATGGTACTTAACGCACCAGGACGTACATTTACGTCCTGTGCATAACCGCGGGCATCGGAGCGATGCCTGTGTCATGCGCGGCAGATCCCGGCTGCTGATCTCGCGGGCGTCCTCCATTAACCTCTCAGGTGCCGGGATCAATACAGATCCCGGCATCTGCGGCAGTGCGCGATTAGAATGAATGATCGGATCGCCCGCAGCGTTGCTGCGGGGATCCGATCATTCATAATGCCGCACGGAGGTCCCCTCTCCTTCCTCCGTCCGGCTCCCGGCGTCTCCTGCTCTGGTCTGTGATCGAGCAGACCAGAGCAGAAGATGACCGATAATACTGATCTGTTCTATGTCCTATATATAGAACAGATCAGTATTAGCAATCATGGTATTGCTATGAATAGTCCCCTATGGGGACTATTCAAGTGTAAAAAAAAATTTAAAAAAATGTAAAAGTAAAAGTAAAAAAAAGTGAAAAATCCCCTCCCCCAATAAAAAAGTAAAACGGCCGTTTTTTCCTATTTTACCCCCAAAAAGCGTCAAAAATTTTTTTATAGACATATTTGGTATCGCCGCGTGCGTAAATGTCCGAACTATTAAAATAAAATGTTAATGATCCCGTACGGTGAACGGCGTGAACGAAAAAAAAAAAAGTCCAAAATTCCTACTTTTTTAATACATTTTATTAAAAAAAAATTATAAAAAATGTATTAAAAGTTTTTTATATGCAAATGTGGTATCAAAAAAAAGTACAGATCATGGCGCAAAAAATGAGCCCCCATACTGCCGCTTATACGGAAAAATAAAAAAGTTAGAGGTCATCAAAATAAAGGGATTATAAACGTACTAATTTGGTTAAAAAGTTTGTGATTTTTTTTTAAGCGCAACAATAATATAAAAGTATGTAATAATGGGTATCATTTTAATCGTATTGACCCTCAGAATAAAGAACACATGTCATTTTTACCATAAATATTACGGCGTGAAAACGAAACCTTCCAAAATTAGCAAAATTGCGTTTTTCGTTTTAATTTCCCCACAAAAATAGTGTTTTTTGGTTGCGCCATACATTTAATGATATAATGAGTGATGTCATTACAAAGGACAACTGGTCGCGCAAAAAACAAGCCCTCATACTAGGCTGTGGATGAAAATATAAAAGAGTTATGATTTTTAGAAGGCGAGGAGGAAAAAATGAAAACGTAAAAATTTAATTGTCTGAGTCCTTAAGGGGTTAAGTGTACCTTACTGTCTGTAGCCTTACCAGTGTATATTGACCTTTCCACTACATTATTTGACTGCGCATCTTTGCCGCCTGCCTTGACCTTCTGCTAAGTCCGACTACGCCTCTGCCTCATCCTTCTGTACCATGTCTTTGCCCAGCTACCTGTGTGGTCGAGTCGTATCAGGGGTAGCGACCTGGGTGTCGCATTGTGGCGGGCTCTGGTGAAGACTGCGGGCACCTTAGACTCCACTCCCCGATATGGCCCGCGTCATCTGGCACACAGGTCAGAGGATTCACATCCAGCATCATTACAATAAGGTTTTAAACATTTTTCGGTTACCCGAAAAACAATACCGACAGAGGTCAAGACACTGTAACTCAACACTTAAATCAATTGTTGTTATGCGCTTCGGCCGCACACGCTGGTCGTGAGCGCATGGTCCCGTTACCTGCTGCTGCCGGCGGGGCTGGGATTCGCATTGTGGGATGCGCACGCATGCGAATCCCAGTCTGTCACTCACCTGGTGCTTCTCCTGCTCCCGCCTCTGCCTCTCTGTTCCAGCGTGCGTGTTCCCGTCCCCTAGGGCATGTGCGCGCGTGCCGGAGCTTTAATATTTAAAGGGCTAGTGCGCCCATTAGTGAAGTAACACCTGTGGCTCATTGATAAATTCCTCCACCTCTCACATTTCCCTACCGGATCTTTGTTGCCCTAGAGAAAGCGTTCCTGTGTATTGCCTTGCCATGTATCATACCCTTGCTCCGTGACCTGACCTTGCTCCTTTTCCGCCTGCCCACTGACTACTTGCTACATTCCTGACTACGCTACTGTGCTGCCTGCCCTTACCTCCTGCTATCCAGACCACGAGTTGCCTTATCCCACCTTGTGCCTCGAATCTTCTCAGCCGCCTGTGTGGTCAAGCCATGCCAGGGTAGCGACCTGGCTGCCGCCTGCCGCAGCAAGTCCATCCCGCTTTGCGGGGGGCTCTGAAGAAAACCAGCGGCACCTTAGACTCCGCTCCCTGGTACAGTCCAAGTCATCTACCACACAGGTCCAATTGATTTACTATTATCAGTGTTCCAGTCTACTGACACATGAGTGTTACAGTAAGATCCAGCCAAGGATCCCGCTGAGGTACCCCTGCCTGAAGTCGCGGATCTTCCCTCCGTTGTGGTACGTCAGTCTTAGCAATTGGTGCAACAGGCGCAGCAATTTACCCAACTGTCTGCTATGATGCAACAGCTATTGGCCTTGCAGCAACAACAGCAGCAGGTACCGCAACCTAACCCACTCCCACCACCAGTTGCTGCAGTATCTTCTGGCTCCCAGCTATGTTGACTTTACCTTCTAAGTATGATGGTGATTTCAAGTTATGCAGAGGCTTCGTTACACAGTGCTCCATGCACTTGGAACTCATGTCTAACAGTTTCTGACAGAACGTGCGAAGGTGGCCTTTGTCATTAGTCTACTGTCTGGAAAAGCCCTGGCCTCCAATTTGTCAGCTTTCTTGGCAGAATTTGAGGAACCCACACGTGCCTCTTCTGCTGAGACGGTTTTGCTGAACTTCTGTCAAGGAAATTCTTCCTTTGGTGACTACGCTGTTCAATTCCAGCAGGATTAAAGATGCCCTCGCAGGACGTGATCCTCCATCTTATTTGACTGAACTTATCCACTTGGCCACATGCATTGATGTGCATTTTGCTGAAAGACAGGAGGAACTGCGCTTAGAGAGGGAACCAGTCCGAACACAGAGATATCCTCGCCTGGCACCCGTGTTTCAAGGAACGTCCACCTCTTCAGTTTCCTGCACCTCTTGTCAACGAGGCTGTGCAACTGAATCGTTCTCGTCTTACACAACAGGAGAGGTCACAACGACGCAGTGAGAATTTGTGCTTGTATAGTGCTAGCCCAGAGCACTTCCTCAAGGACTGTACAGTTCGCCCACAGCATCCTGGAAATGCCTGCACCTAGGGTAGGTGGAAGAGGCGTCCCTGGGTGTAAATACTACCTCTCCACACTTAACTATTTCTGTACAAGTCTTTGCTTCAGCCAAGTCTTCCTTCAGCGCTACAGCATTTTTGGATTCTGTATCAGCAGGTGACTTTATTGATGCTTCTTTGGTCCACAAGTATCCTCTTCCCCTTACTCGGCTTGCCAACCCCTTGTTCATCACCTCAGTTAATGGACAAAATCTGGACTGTATGGTTCACTTCCGTAAGGAATCTCTCGTCATGCAAGTGGGAGTATTGCATAAAGAAAAGATTGAATTCTATGTTCTGCCACACTGTCCTTCAGAGATTCTTCTTGGCCTTCCTTGGCTGCATCGCCATTCTCCACAACTGGATTGCAGAACTGGAGAAATATTTGGCTGGGGACAATCCTGTCAAAATCTTTGCCTCCAACCAGTTCAGCCAAAATTTTTTTTTCTCGTCCTCCTCCTTTACCTGGCCTGCCACCACCTTACTAAGATTTCTCTGACATATTCTGCAAGAAACAGGCTGAGTCTCTGCGAGTGCCCTATTGATCTTCTGCCTGGTACCACTCCTCCTCGTGGAAGGATATATCCTCTATCTGTTCCTGAGACCTGAGAGTATGTCCAAGAGAATGTCCAAAAGGGATTTATCCGTAAGTCCTCTTCTCCTGAAGGAGCTGGTTTCTTCTCTGTAAGGAAGAAGGATGGCTCACTCCATCCATGCATTGACTACAGGGGACTTGGCATATTATTCCTTCTGACCGTTTGAATGCTGCCACTCCTGTTGAAATTCAGCAAGTTCCTCTGGGAAATCCTTTGTGCCTGCCAGATTGATACACAAGGTATTGAAATGGGGTAATTCTTCCTTGACAGCAGATCATCCTGGTATACGCAAGACTCTACTTCTAATCCCCCGGCATTACTGGTGGCCCCATCATGAACGGGATTTTTCTGATTTTGTTAGTTCTTGTGAAACTTGTGCCCATGACAAAACTCCTCGAGAGAGACCTGCAGGACTCTTACAGCCTTTACCCATTCCGGAGACTCCCTGGTCCCATATCGCCATGGATTTCATCACCGATTTGCCACCATCTCATAATAACACTGTCATTTGGGTTGTTGTAGATTGGTTTTCCAAGATGGCTTTCATTCCTCTAACAGGTCTTCCTTCTGCCCCACAGCTGGCAAATTATTTCTTGTTGCATGTCTTTCGTTTACATCCTCATCCTCAGCATATCGTTTCGGATCGTGGTGTGCAATTTGTCTCTAAGTTCTGGCGAGCTGTTTGTGACAGTCTGGACATCAATCTGGACTTCTCCTCGGCCTACCACCCTCAGTCCAATGGTCAGGTGGAGAGGGTTAATCAAATTCTAGAGACATTTTATTTCAGCTCGCCAAGACGATTAGGTCGACCTTCCCCCTGGGCTGAATTCTCATATAATCATAAGGATTCCTAGTCCACAAGGTCTTGTTGTCTACAGACTCCATCTCCGTTCTCCTCTTCCTCTCCTAGTTTCCTCCGGTGTGCCTGCTGTTGATGAGCTGGTCCGTGACTTCTCCACCATCTGGCAACAGACCCGACAGTCGTTATCCCAGGCTTCTTCACGCATGAAGGTGCAAGCTGATAAGAGTAGAAGACCTCCTCTGTCCTTCTCTCCTGGTGACATGGTGGGGCTTTCATCTAAGAACATCTGCTTCAAGATACCCTGTTACAACCTTGGTCCCTTCCAGATTCAAAAAATGTATCCTGTCTCCTACAAACTCCGGCTGCCTGCTACATTACGTATTCCCAATTCCTTCCACGTCTCTCTCCTCAAGCCTGTTGTCATAAACTGGATTTCTTGTCCCCACACTTGTCTCCAGCTCTTCTGATGACTACAAAGTTACAGAGATTCTTGCCACTAAAACCGTGAGAGAGAAACAATTTTTTCTGGTCGACTGGGAGAGATCTTGGGAGCCTGAGGAGAATATCCTGGACCGTGACCTTCTCAGGAGTTTTCTGAATCGTAAAAGGAGGGGAGAACAAAGGGGGGGGGGGTACTGCTACGTTATGCGCTTTAGCCGCACACGCTGGCCGTAAGTGCATTTTCCTGCTACCTGCTGCTGCCGGCAGGGCTGGGATTCGCATCAGGGGATGCACCCACATGCGAATCCCAGTCCATCACTCACCTGGTGCTTCTCCTGTTCCTGCCTCTGCCTCTCTGCTCCAGCGTGCATGTCCCCGTCCCCTAGGGAGCCTGAGCAGATTTAAGATTTAAAGGGTCAGTGCACCCATTAGTGAAGTAACACCTGTGGCTCATTGATAAATTCCTCCGCCTCCCACATTTCCCTGCCGGATCTTTGTTGCCCTAGAGCCTTAGAGAAAGCATTCCTCTGTATTGCCTTGCCGTGTATCATACCCTTGCTCCGTGACCTGACCTTGCTCCTTTGCCGCCTGCCTACTGACTATTTGCTATGTTCCTGACTACGCTTCTGTGCCGCCTGCCCTGACCTCCTGCTATCCAAACCATGAGTTGCCTTATCCCACCTGTGCTTCAAATCTCCTTAGCCGCCTGTGTGGTCGAGCCGTGCCAGGGGTAGCAACCTGGGTGCTGCCTGCCGCAGCAAGTCCATCCTGCTTTGCGGCGGGCTCTGATGAAAACCAGCGGCACCTTAGACTTCGCTCCCTTGTATGGTCCGAGTCATCTACCACACAGGTCCAGTCGATCCACTATCATCAGTGTTCCAGTCTACTGAAACGTGAGTGTTTCATAAATATAACATATTTATCGGGGTATACCACGCACCAGCTTATAACACACCCCCTCATTTTTCCAAGGAAATTTGGGTAAAAAAGGTGTTTTACCCAAATATCCTTGTTAAAATGAGGGTGTGTTTGGTGAGGGTGATTCAGGTGGGGGAAACATGATGATGGTCTGCAAGTTTCATCCACATCATAACCTGCAGATGCCTCCTGCTATCAGAAGCTGACATCTGCCGGTAATAACAGATATTGGAGAACGCTTTTGATGTCCGTCATTTAAATGGTCAAATACCATGGTCAAGATCAGTCATAGTATTTAAACATTAAATGGTGGTAATTCCTGGTGTCTAGTGGCTCCATTGGCACCCCCATGATGTAATCACGAGATGCCGATAGGTTGCTGAATGAGCCTTTGCTAAGAGGCATTACCTCTGCCTCTAGGTCTTCCATGGCTCTGTGATTGCTGCAGCTTGCCTATGGCAGGCTGTAGCAATCAAGTGCAAATTACAGATTAATGTGAGGCAATAGCATTACATTGATTTATGCAAGCAATATTACCGATGTCTTATTATAGGGGGCCAAAAATGTGTAAAATACAGTAAAAAAAAAAATTTTATATAAAAAAGTCAGAACTATTAAATAATTATATTTGTGATCATGCATAGTCAACGACATAAACACAAAATATCCGAACACCAGAATTGATGATTATTTAGTCACATCACATCCCCAATTTTTTTTTAAACATAAAGCGAAACATAAATTATCCATTTTTGGTATCATTGGAATTGTATTGACCCATAGAATAGCAAGTTAGCATGTCTGTTTTACCTTATCTTAATTGTCCCAAAAATTCTATTTTCCCACAAAATTGCCCAATTCCATATTATATTCAATTTTGTCCTATAAATTTTTTTTTCTGGCTTCATAATACATTATATGATAAAAAAGTAACGTGAAAAGTATAACATCTCAGACAAAAAAATAAGCCTTAAAAGGGGTACTCCCCTGGAAAATATTTTTTTTAAATCAACTGGTGACAGAAAGTTAAGTTTTGTAGATTACTTCTATTTAAAAATCTTAATCTTTCCAGCACTTATCAACTGATATATGCTCCACAGGAAGTTCTTTTCTTTTTGAATTTCCTTTCTGTCTGACCACAGTGCTCACTGCTGACACCTCTGTCCATTTAAGGAACTGTCCAGAGCAGAATAGGTTTGCTATGGGGATTTGCTCCTACTCTGGACAGTTCCTAAAATGAACAGAGGTGTCGGTAGAGAGCACTGTGGTCAGACAGAAAGTAATTTACAAATCTGTTTAACTTTTTGGCACCAGTTGATTAAAAAAAATATTTTCTAGTGCAGTACCCCTTTAATACAACTTTGTCAGTTTACAAATAAATAAGTCTTAGAAGGTGAAGTAGAATTTGCCAGGTCATGAAGAGGTTAATCAGGGAGCCGATATCTATATAATTTCTTTATCATTTGTCATTATTTAGCTGTATGCCGAAAACAACAAATAATCGAGAACATTTTTTGCTTGCTGCTGATGTGCAATTATTTATTAGCATTTTTTGCTGCGGCTCTCAAAAGGGGCATGGACTAGCAGGAAGGGGTGTGGTGTTTACGCGTAAACTGCTGTTAAAATCCCCAGTAGCTCAGAGCTTCAGCATGGGTGCATCGGCTTGCTGGATTTATTTTTAATAGCTTTTCTAATCCTTTTTCACCCTAATATATGCCATGTAGGCTAGAAGACACATGACAGCACTTAAAGGGGTATTCCGACCCCCGGTATTAGACATCTTATCCCCTATGCTTTGGATAGGGAATAAGATGTATTAGGGGCTGGAGTACCCCTTTAACTGCTGCTCCATTCAGACTTCCATGTGTAATCAAATAGGCCCCCAAAAAGATAATTATTGTTTCACACTAAGGTTGCGTTTGCACATAGCGGTTTTTTTTTTGGAATAATGCCACTGTAGTTTTTAAGCCAAAGCCAGAAGTGGATAAATGGGGGAGATTTATCAAAAACCTGTGTAGAGGAAGAGCGGTGCGGTTGTCCACAGCAACCAATCAGATTGCTTCTTTCTTCTTTAAAAAAAAAAAAAAAAAAGGGCCTCTGGAACATGAAAGAAGCAACCTGATTGGTTGAAATGAGCAACAGGTCAACTTTTTCTCTACACAGGTTTTGATAAATCTAAGGTTTACAAGACATGTAGCTGTTAACAGCAAGAATGTACTAGCCTTAAAGGAGAACTCCAGACCATAAAAATTGTCCCCCATAGTGCCGGCAGTAAAAAAATTAAGATGTACATACCTTCCTCCGCTCCCCCGGGGCCTCCGGTAACCGGGTCCGGTCTCCGCCGCAATCCACTTCCTGGTTGCCGGTGATCGGATGAATCAGCCAATCACCAGCCGCAGCGCAGTCCGACTCGGCCGGCGATGTCCGACTCGGCCGGCAGTGTGACGTTTTCGGCCCCGGTCGCAGGTGCTGGTGTAGTGAAGAATTTTGTGTCCTGAAGCGTTTTCACACTGCCGCTCAGCCTATCGCTGGCCGAGTCGGACTGCGCTGCGGCTGCTGATTGGCTAATTCATCCGACCACCGGCAACCAGGAAGTGGATTGCGGCGGAGACTGGAACAGGTTTTCAGAGGCCCCGAGGGAGCGGAGGAAGGTATGTACATCTTTATTTTTTTACTGCCGGCACTATGGGGGACAATTTTCATGGTCTGGAGTTCTCCTTTAAGGGATCTTATAATTCAGATTCAGGACTGTAAACTTGCACAACACTGATGCTGACCAGACATACAACAATTATCATGAAAGGCCTCAATGATTTTACAATAATAGTTACAAATAATTGTGATGTCTATGGTAGTAACAATGATTCTTACATTAGAGACTTAGATACCGGCACTAGTGATTCATTCAGAGGCTTCTTATACAGGTGTACTATTGGTGGGGAGCAATCGGATGTACTCGTGCGACTGATGGTACTCGTAGTGCAAGCGTGCAGACAGTAACCAAAAGCTATTCACGCTGTATATATGAAGAATGATACGCTGCACTCACCAAGTTTCCAACAAGATGTGTCTTCTTTATTCAAGCGAGATAAAAGCACGCCAACAGGTACAGCGGGAGAGCGGGTACACAGACAATCGGGGGGAATGGCGACAGACCGTTGCGTGCTCACAGCACAGCGCAGGTATACCATGGTGACCATACAACAAACAAGTAAAATTCACATTAAAGGTGAAAAACAAGTTAAAAACTACATCCTAATGACGTTGTGAGTCTCCTTCGATATATACAAACATTAGATGGCTAAAAATGCCCCCATTTCACATTTGTCATTCAGACCTAATTGGCCTAATGCATCTGTCCGGAGAATCCATTTGGATTCTCTTCTTAGGAGTTCCTGATTCTTATTATTATTTCCCCTGCATATTCCACTTTTTCTATTGCACTGAATTTAAAGGGGATAGGTTCATTTGCATGGCACTCGATAATGTGAGTTATGAACCTCGTGGCTCCCACCCCTGTACTGAGGGATCTAACATGCTCACAGGTCCTGTGAAACAACGGTTTTGCCAATGTAAAACCTGCCACACTTACAAATTAGGGTATACACGACATAACTAGTTCTGCATGTAAAAAAACTGCTTTATCTGAACGTCGTGTCCCCCCAACTTCACGAATCTGGCCCTTGCATTGTACTTACAAAAGGAGCATGTTGAACAGGTAAAATTACCTATTGGGCGACTATCTGTTAACCAATTAGATTTCTGTGTTCTCTCTCTTTTGTATTTTCTTATAGTGTCCTGCACTGTTCTGTTCTTCTTGAATGTAATAATGGGTGGATTCTCAACAGTATTTTCCAAAATATACGAAATATACGGATATATATATTATCACTGAAAAATTAGCTGAGCGTCTTCTCCCTAAAAATCCATCAAAACCAAAATGGTATATACTACCAAAAACACATAAAAAAGATCCCCCCCCCCAGGACGGCCGATAGTGGCTGGAATAGGTGCCCCGATGGAGCACCTGTCCAGCTACATCAACTGGTTGGTGTCCCCTCTGCTGAAGTACACCCCCACATACATACGGGACACAGGCGACCTTATATCTGCTTTAAAGGATTTCAGGTGGCAAGAAGGATATAGGTTGGCGTCTATCGACGCGGAAAGCCTGTATACACGCATCCCACAAGATGTGGGTATACAGGCGATCCAAGAATTCTTGGAATGTACTGAAAAATCCCCAACATTTGTGGAATTTGTGGCCCAATCTCTGGAGCTAATTTTGCACAATAATGCTTTCCATTATGAAGGCCAGTGGTACAGGCAGCGGACGGGCAAGGCTATGGGTACTCCCGTGTCGTGCTCGTTCGCTAACCTGTTTCTGGCCATCTTTGAGAGGTGGTACGTCTTCACAGGATCGAATCCCTTCGTGGGCCACATCAAGAACCTCCTCCGTTTTGTGGATGACATGTTTGTCTTCTGGGACGGAACGGAGGAGGAATTTGATGGCTTTGTACAGTATTTAAATGAGGTCAACCAGGTCAACATGATGTTCACCAGCGTGTTTGGAGGTGAAAGTTTGGAATTCTTGGATGTAAGAATTGATATTGTGGATAATTCCATTGTGACTACTGGTCACAGGAAGCCCACATCCAAAAATTCCATTCTGCACTATGGGTCCTCACACCCAGAACACACTAAAAATGCGATCCCCTTCAGCCAACTTACCCACCTAAAGAGAATTAATAACAATCCTATATTGTTTGAGAAACAGGCGGAAAAGCTGGAAAGTCGTTCATTAAGAAGGGGGTATCCACCGAGGGTTCTTAAAACCGCAAAGGAGAGGATAGATCAAATCCCCAGAGAGGAACTCGTTAAAACAAAAAAGAAATAAAAAAATGAGAGATCAGTTTTTTCTTTTAGAAACACCCCCATGAATCACTTAATCAAAAAAGCAATAAACACACATTGGTATATGCTCCAACAAGATGCTGATTTGGAAAATACTGTTGAGAATCCACCCATTATTACATTCAAGAAGAACAGAACAGTGCAGGACACTATAAAAAAAATACAAAAGAGAGAGAACACAGAAATCTAATTGGTTAACAGTCGCCCAATAGGTAATTTTACCTGTTCAACATGCTCCTTTTGTAAGTACAATGCAAAGGTCAGATTCGTGAAGTTGGGGGGACACGACGTTCAGATAAAGCAGTTTTTTACATGTAGAACTAGTTATGTCGTGTATACCCTAATTTGTAAGCGTGGCAGGTTTTACATTGGCAAAACCGTTGTTTCACAGGACCTGTGAGCATGTTAGATCCCTCAGTACAGGGGTGGGAGCCACAAGGTTCATAACCCACATTATCGAGTGCCATGCAAATGAACCTATCCCCTTTAAATTCAGTGCAATAGAAAAAGTGGAATATGCAGGGGGAAATAATAATAAGAATCAGGAACTCCTAAGAAGAGAATCCAAATGGATTCTCCGGACAGATGCATTAGGCCAATTAGGTCTGAACGACAAATGTGAAATGGGGGCATTTTTAGCCATCTAATGTTTGTATATATCGAAGGAAACTCACAACATCATTAGGATGTAGTTTTTAACTTGTTTTTCACCTTTAATGTGAATTTTACTTGTTTGTTGTATGGTCACCATAGTGATACCTGCGCCGGCAGGTACAAGAACACACCTCTTGACGGAGGGACGTATGGCCTGAGGAAGTGCTGTGAGCACGCAACGGTCCGTCGCTACTCCCCCCGCTTGTCTGTGTACCCGCTGTCGTGCCGAGCGCTCCGGGTCCCGCTGCCTCCCCGGAGCGCTCACGGCGTTCCTCTGTCTGCAGCGCTCCGGTCGGCATTGCTGACCGCGAGCGCTGCTCTCTGGTCCCCGGAGGGGACGCGATCCGAGGCACGGCTTGTGTCCGCCCTCGGGTCGCGCCCCGTCTCACTCACCTCTCGCCCCCGTCTGCTTCCTCCCGGCGTGCGCATCCCCGCTCCCTATGGCACGCGCGTGCCGACTTGCTTAAGTTTAAAGGGCCAGTGCACCACTAATTGGTGCCTGGCCCAATCACTTCCTATCACTCCCTAACCTATAAAAACCCACTTACCCTTCCTCTCCTTGCCGGATCTTGTTGCCTTGTGCCCTGAGAAAGCGTTATAGTGTGTCCCAAGCCTGTGTACCTTGACCTTCTGCTTTTGCCCCTGACTAAGAACCCATGTGTCCCATGCCTGCCCTGACCTTCTGCTACGTCTGACCTCACCTCTGTCTAGTCCTTGTGTACTGCGCCAGTCTCAGCTGCCAGAGAGGTCGAGTCGCTACTGGGGAACACGACCTGGTAGTTACTGCCGCAGCAAGTTCATCCTGCTTTGCGGCGGGCTCTGGTGAACACCAGTAACTGCTTAGAACCGATTCCCCAGTACGGCCCGCGTCATCGCCTCTCTGGTACAGAGGATCCACCTCCAGTGTCTTCACCAGCCGCTAGTCCGGACCCTGACACCCGCTCTACTGCTGTACCTGTTGGCGTGCTTTTATCTCGCTTGAATAAAGAAGATGCATCTTGTTGGAAACTTGGGGAGTGCAGCATATCATTCTTCATATATACAGTAACAATGATTAGCTACAACCAATGGGAATTTACAAATCCGGTCCCCACCGCTAGCCGGTTGGGAAACTGAGCCGGATGCCTGCTGAAATCGTTCATCAGGCATCTCGGCATATTGCCCAGGGGGGTCATCATGACCCCCCATGTCCACGATCGCAGCACATCACTGATCAATTCAGATCAGCGATGTGCTGCGATTCCGTTCCCCGCCGGGCGGGGATCGGAGCTGGATGTCTGCTGATTTCATTCAGCAGACATCGCGGCAGTGTGCCGGAGGAGGTCCGGCGATCGCTGCAGGACGCCGTTAAGTATTATCCGGTGTTCTGCAGCGGTTCTGGGTCATCAGGGTCACGTGTGACCCAGTGACCCGGATAAAGATGATGAATGGAGTGTAATATATACCACCAATCATCATCCGTACTGTACTGGGGGCTGGCATTGTTGCCACCCCCCTGAGTACAGTTGTGATTGGGTGGCCAAAGTGGTCACACCAATCACAGTGTAATGGGAGCGGATGGTGGGGGCTAGGAGCATGTTGCTCCGTTCTGCCTGCCATTCCACAGAGATCTGGCGAGCAGGACGGATCTCCGTGCTGCCACCATCCCCTCACTGTAAAAAAAAAAGTGCCCCTTGCCCCCTTTCTGTGGCCCCTTGGCACAGAAATCCCCCAGAGTTAGCTTTAGATTTAGGCAGGGACAGGTTAGGGTTAAAAAATAAAAGTTTTATTTTTTTTCAGCGTACATCAGTGGGTGTCCGGGGGTCCGTAGCACCTTTAGCTGTGTGACCCCGGCCCTGCTGGGTCGCTGCGGTCTACCGCCAGCCTTTTTTTTTTTGGCGCAGATCTTTTTTTTCTTTCCCCTAAGCGTGTGTGCGGACCCTCTTAGTTATAAAAGAGCGGTCCGCCTCCGTTTATTAAAGCCCACCCACTGCTGATCAGTCCCGTAGTTTTTTGTGGTGCAGGTGCATTTTTTTGCGTTTTCTAGCGTTTTTTTGCACCCATAGGCGGTCCGTGCCACTAGTAGCAGGCGTGTACTGTGTGGCCGTACCGTACCTGTGTGTGTGCGGCGTGCCTCACTGCTGTCAGTGATTTATCACTGATCAGCGTTTTTTTTTTTTGTGGTAAAGGCACTTTTTCGGTTATCACGTTTTTTTTGCACCCATAGGCGGTCCGTGCCACCAGTAGCAGGCGTGTACTGTTTGGACGGATCGTACCTGTGTGTGCAGCCTGTCCCACCGCTGTCAGTGATTTATCACTGATCAGCGTCTTTTTTGGGGGTTCAGGTGGGTGCTTTTTTTCGGGATTAAGCGTTTTTTAATTAAATTTTTCAGGTTTTTTGTGTGGGGGTCTGTGTACAAGCCACCAGCCACTGTTCTGGGCTGAGTGGCCGGATCCCCCACTGACTTCTGCGCCCCCTGCCGCCACAAGTGCTAATCAGTGCGCACACCACTGATTAGATAAACACTTTTTTGGGGCGCAAGGTTTTTTTTGCGCTAGAAGTCCCTTAAAAAAAAAAAAAAAAGTCCTCTTTTTATTTTAATTTTTTTTTCTGTTAGGGCAGGTTAGTTTAGTTAGGTTAGGGAGGGTTAGGGCGGGTTAGGGAATTAGAGTAGGAAAATGGCCCGCAGAGCTTTTTCGGCGGAGGAGGCATATGCCATAATTGCCTCCGACACCGAGAGCGGCTCAGAGGACGATGAAGACCCCACCTTCCTTATTTCATAATCCTCCTCATCATCTACTTCTGATGATGAGCCATCAAGGCGGCAAATGCAAACCTCCTCTGTCCTTGACCCTGTGCCCCATGCTAGTATGAGTCCCCCTGGAGCTCATACTAGTGAAGCCCCCCTGCCAAGGTCACTGATACCTCATACCAGAGAACTTGTCTGGGCTGAGCAAGCGGACCACGAGCCCGTGATTCCTAAGTTTGTTGGCGACTCAGGAATCAAGATTAACATCGCCGGGTTAACTGAAAAGGACTTTTTCGGTCATTTTTTCAGTGACGACTTTGTTAATCTAATGGTTACACAGACGAATCTGTATGCCCAACAGTACATCGCCGCTAACCCGGGGTCACTTTTAGCTAGACCCGGCGGCTGGACTCCAATCGATGCAGCCGAAATGAGGACCTTTTGGGGCCTTGCGCTGCATATGGGTCTAGTTAAAAAACCCAGTTTCAGGCAATATTGGAGTGGGGACATCCTGTACCAGAGCCCGCTCTACAATATGGCCATGACACGTCTCCAGTTCGAGGCCATTCGGAGATGTTTGCATTATGCTGAGAATGCGGCATCTCCCCCCCGAACTGATCCCGCGTATGACCGCCTGTATAAAATCAGGCTGGTCATCAATCACTTCGGGGCCAGATTTTGGGAGGCCTATGTCCCTGGAAGGTAGGTCGCTATTGATGAGTCTCTCATCAGCTTTAAGGGGAAACTCGGCTTCCGGCAATACATCCCTACCAAGCGGGCGCGGTATGGCGTGAAGATGTATAAACTTTGCGAGAGTACCTCCGGGTACACTTGCAAGTTTATAGTGTATGAGGGACGAGATTCCCGTTTTGAACCCCCAGAATGTCCCCCCACTCTGGGTGTTAGCGGGAAAAATCGTTTGGGGCCTTTTGCACCCATTGCTAGATAAAGGTTACCACCTTTACGTGGATAACTTTTATACTAGTATCCCTCTCTTTTCATCCCTCTCCGCCAGATACACGGTCGCTTGTGGAACAGTCCGGAAGAATCAAAGTGGCCTTCCTTCCAATCCCCTGCAGACTCCTATCCCCCAGGGTGAGTCCCGTGCCTTTTCCCATGAGAACCTGTTGTTGGTCCGGTATAAGGACAAGAGGGATGTCCTTATGCTCACCACTATTCATGGGAACGGCAGCACCCCTGTCCCTGTGCGAGGTACCGTGGGACCGGTCCTCAAGCCCGATTGTATTCTGAACTACAATCGGTATATGGGGGGAGTTGATCTTTCTGATTAAGTCCTCAAGCCATATAATGCCATGCGGAAAATACGCGTATGGTACAAAAATGTTGCGGTCTACATGGTACAGGTTGCCATGTACAACTCTTTTGTACTGTATAAGTACGCTGGCAACACAGGGACATACCTGCAGTTCCAAGAGGAAGTTCTAAAGGCCCTCATCTTTGGTGACTGCCAAAGAGCAGGTCAGAGCACCTCTGGAATTGTGGGCGCCCGGATCGTCCCTGGCCAACACTTTCCAGGTGTGATCCCCCACACTGGAAAGAAGGGACGATCTCAGAAGAAATGCAGAGTGTGTCACAAGAGGGGGATTCGGAAGGACACTTCCTATCAGTGTGACTTTTTATACCAACCCCCCCCCCCCCCCCCAAAAAAAAAAACTAAACCTTTTTCCCAATACCCCCAATATCTTTTTTTTCTTCTTCCCCCTAAAAAATGGGTCATGGGACACAGAGTCAACAGCATTGGAGGTTTGCAGTTGCCTCAAATGCGCAACGCTCTCTCCCCACCTGAGCGGGTTGCACATTTGAGGTAACAGAATAGGGACGGCCCCACATATCCCCTTCCCTGAATGATGATTCAGATTGTAGGGTTTGGGGCGGGCATCATTTTTACTTTGGGTTGTACTCTGGGTCATCATTCTGGGAAAATAATTGGCATATCAGTACTAAAATTGCAATTTTCTTTCCCCCCATAGTACACTTCATCCATTCCTAGAAAATAAATGAAGGGAACACCCGTCTGTTCCAAATCTCCACTTCGCCCTATACACCTTCCCTAGGGGGTGTACTGTTTGTAATAGGTTCACATGTGGGTGTTCCTTTTTTGTATTTTCCTCTGAATGTATGTAACTGTTAGGTCCGTAACAAACATCCGCCTCAAATGCGAAGAATTCTCGCTGAGCTCTGTCGTATTCCCAGGCGACAATTCGGAGTCACATGTTAGTTGTTCCCAGAAAAATGAAGCAGAGCATAGGTTGAAAATTGCAATTTTCAAAAGCTACCCTTCATCCATTCCTAGAAAATAAATTTAGGAAACACCTGTGCGTTCAAAATGTCCTCTTTACCCCTATACCCATTCCTCAGGGTGGGTACTTTCTGTAATGGTGTCACATGTGGGTGTTTCATTTTTGTATTTTCATCGGAATGTATGTAACCGTCAGCTACTGATATGCCATAGGCCACAAATACAAACTGACCTCTGACTTCTGAGCCTTGTTGTGCGCCCGCCCAGCACGTTACCCCATATGTGGATGTATTTTCATAGTCAGGGGAAAAAGCCCTCCAAAATTTGTAACCCAATTCCTCATATTATCCCTTGTGAAAATGTTAAAAATTGGGTAACCCCAGCATTTTACTGTAAAAAAATCTAATTTTTCAATTTATGGCCCACTTTTCAAAAAACTTGTAAGATGTTATTTCCCACTGTACCCCTTGTTACGTTCATTGAGAGGTGTATTTTCTAAAATGGTGTCACATGTGTTTTTTTTTTTTGCTGTTATTGCACAATGGGGGCTTTATAAATGCACATGACCCCCGACTTCAATTTCAACAAAATTTTCACTCCTTCTATTCTGAGCATTGCAGTGCGTCCACAGAGCAATTTACATCCACATATGGGGTATTTTTTTTCTCAGACAAAATTGTTCTACAAATTTTGGGGGTCTTTTGCCCTGTTACCAAATGTGAAAATGAAACATTTGGGGTAACACTATCAATATAGTGCAAAAATGTTTTTCACTTTTACGGCCCACTGTTCAAAAAACCTGTGAGGTGTAAGTACTCACTGTAACACTGTTACGTTCCCCGAGGGGTCTAGTTTCCAAAATGTAAATGTTTTTTTTTATTGTTGTCCTGGCACCATAGGTGCTTCCTAAATGCGGCATGCCCCCAGAGCAAAATTTGCTTCCAAAATGTGACTCCTTCTCTTCTGAGACCTGTAGTGCACCAGCAGAGCACTTTTCACCCCGTATGGGGTGTTTTCTGAATTGGGAGAAATTGGGCTTCAAATTTTGGGGAGTATTTTCTGCTTTAACCCTTTTTAAAAATATAATTTTTTTTGGAAAACAAGCATTTTAGGTAAAAATTAATTTTTTTTTTTTACATTTGCAAAGGTCATGAAACACCTGTGGGGTATTAAGGCTCACTTTATCCCATGTTACATTCCCGAGGGGTCTAGTTTCCAAAATGGTATGCAATGTGGGTTTTTTATTGCTGTTTTGACACCCTAGGGGCTTCCTAAAGGTGACATACATTCTCTCCAAAATCCCCTTGTCGCTCCTTCCCTTCTGAGCCCTCTACTGCGCCTGCCGAACACTTTACATAGACATATGAGATATGTGCTTACTCGAGAGAAATTGGGCTACAAATACAAGTAAAAATGTTCTCCTTCTTCTCCTTGCAAAAATTCAAAAATTGGGTCTAAAAGAACATGCGAGTGTAAAAAATGAAGATTTTGAATTTTCTCCTTCACTTTGCTGCTATTCCTGTGAAACACCTAAAGGGTTAAAATGATGACTGAATGTCATTTTGAATACTTTGGGGGGTGTAGTTTTTATAATGGGGTCATTTATGGGGTATTACTAATATGAATACCCTTCAAATCCACTTCAAACCTGAAATGGTCCCTGAAAAATATCGAGTTTGAAAATTTTGTGAAAAATTGGAAAATTGCTGCTGAACTTTGAAGCCCTCTGGTGTCTTCCAAAAGTAAAAACATGTCAATTTTATGATGCAAACATAAAGTAGACATATTGTATATGTGAACCAATTTTTTTTTATTTTGAATATCCATTTTCCTTACAAGCAGAGAGCTTCAAAGTTAGAAAAAAGCAAAATTTTCATTTTTTTCATAACATTTTGGGATTTTTCACCAAGAAAGGATGCACGTTACCACAAAATGTTACCACTATGTTAAAGTAGAATATGTCACGAAAAAACAATCACGGAATCAGAATGATAAGTAAAGCATTCCAGAGTTATTAATGTTTAAAGGGACAGTGGTCAGAATTGCAAAAAAACGCAGAGTCCTTAAGGTGAAAAAGTGCTAAGTCCTTAAATGGGCACTGTCATGAATTAAAAAAAATTCATATGTTGTAGTACTTAAGTACTACAAAATATCTCTAATATACTTTAATTAAAAAAAGTGATTTTAAACAAGTTTAAAATCCCTTTTAAATTCGGCCATTAGGGGTCGCCCTCCTAGTGGCCGAATTCATTCGGCAGTGAAGTCACTACTGAATTTCGACTCATTTAAGCCTGGCAATGAGTCAAAATTCAGGCACTGCGGTGCTCGCTCCCGCCTGTCAATCAAACAGGCGAGAGCGAGCACGCTGATAGCTGGGGCTGCGCGCATTGGCCAGCTCCACTGGCCTCGTGCACGGCCACGTCCGCCTGCCCCATTACCCTGTCCCTGTGCCCACAAGCGCGATCGCTACCATCACCGCTAGCGGGGTCCCTGTGCCCACTAGCGGTGTCTCAAGAATGCCGAGCGCGGCTCTGTTCCCCGTCCCTATCAGCTCTCAGGGTACGGGAACAGATTTAAAAGCCTTGGGCGCAGCTAACGTAGTACTGAGCATGCGCAGTACTACGCAAATAGCGTAGGGCTAACGCCAGGCTCCTAACGCTGCCTACGTTAGCCCTACGCCATTTGCGTAGTGCTGCGCCTGCGCAGTACTACGTTAGCCGGGGACGGGGAACAGAGCTGCGCTCTGCATTCTTGTGACACCGCTAGTGGGCACAGGGACCCCGCTAGCGGTGATGTTAGTGATCGCGCTCGCGGGAGGCATTCTTGTGACACTATGACACTAGACAATAGGGTGCCTCCAGCTGTTTTACAACTACAATTCTCAGCATGTCCTGACAGCTAATAGCAATCATGGCATGCTGGGAGTTGTAGTTGGGAAAGAGCTGGAGGCACCCTTTTAGATAAATAACACTCATGCATAGACGATGTGAGGGCGGAAGCAAGCGCCCAGCAAGGTGTCAGTGACGTCGCATCTGTTGGGAAGCGCTGCTTCCTGCCTTGCTTTATAGAGCAGATTTAGAAGTACTAAATCTGCTCTATTAAAGTGATTAAAATTTTTTGAAGCCAGGTAGGGGGTTAGGGCTAGATTACTACTAGGTAGGTAGGGACATATTAGATTATATAGTACTTGGTGGGAGCTACCCTTTAAGGGGTTAAAGGGGATTATACAGGCATATACTATCTATGGCCCATGCACATGATAAGCCATCAATAGTTGATCAGTAGGGTGCCAAAACCCAGCAACCCAGATGATCAGCTGTTTGGGGCCTGCACTACACATAGTATAGAAGCAGTTGGATGCCGGAAGTGCTGTTTTTCATTTGTATTTCTGAATATATTTTTTTATAGTAGTTGAAATAGTTTTTCTATGCAAGAAAGCATCAAATCCCCATAGATATACACCTAAATGTTAAAATTGTAGTTGTCTTAAGACGGGGCGCTAAGGAGCTTCTTGCCTATTGTTTCATTATATATTATGAATAAGTATATAATACTAAGTAAGTAAGAGGGCAGACAAAAGGTTATTTAAAGTGTATCTGACCCTTTCTGAGGGTAGCATAAACTAGTAACAGAGAAGCTGATTATAATGAGTTATTACCTACATTGTGTATTTTGTTTTATTTAATTTTTATTGAAAGATTTTATGATAAACATACCATGTCATCAATTAAAACATTCAAAATTAGATATCACTTTACAATAAACACACATCAGGGTGTATGTCACATCTACTGATAAAGGTATAGCATATTATACTGATTAAATGGTCAAGAGGGGGAGGCATAAATACTATGTTCCCAGGGACCCCATTTTGAGTTGAAGGACAGGAGTGATTGTCTGTTAAGAGCCAATATCCTGTCATAAGTGTAGGTGGTTTGTATCATTGAAATTACTTCTTCTAATTGTAATATGGTGGATTATTTCCAGTGGCGAATTAGAGCCAATTTTGCTATGACTACAATTTTGTAAAATAAGATTTTAAAAGGAGTGCTTATGAGATGTACATCAATTAATCGTAAAGCCAGACGAGGTGTTAAAGAAATCATGAATTGAAAAATGTTTTGTAGAATAATTTCAATTTGTGACCAGTAACTCAAAGAGGGCAAGACCAAGGAATATGATAACATGAACCTATATTACCACATTATTTCCAGCATAAGGGGCCTGATTCAGGATAGATTTTATGTATTTTATCTGGAGTAGGGTACCAGCACCATCTGTTTTTTTTTTTTTTTTACTGCTGCCTCAATATGTGATGAGCAAGTGATCTATAGAACCATTTACAAGAAGATGCCCATTCTTCCTTAGAGACTTCAATGCCCAAATCAGACGCCCATTGTCTGAAGGAAGGGAAGTTGTGGAATAAGGATTGGTCCTCAATTAAGTTATATATAGGTCTTTTTAGTCACGAGAGAATGTTTGAAATATATCCTTTTATAGACTTCTAGAAAGTGTGGACTGTGATAAAAATGTGCAATCCGCAAATGTTTATAGAAATCACATAGAGAGAGAATTTCTCCCTAATAGTCTGAAATGGATATATATGGTCCACTTGAAATAACCGAGATATAAAGCATAAGCCTTTTTGTTTCCATAAATGTAATGAGATAGAAGGAATGGCTATTTTTAATGCATCTATGGAAATGTTTTACCTTTTTATATTAAGTAATTAGCCATTTGTTTTGTGAAAATAGTGCCAGCATTTCAAACTGGCCTTTGTGAAAGGGGCCAACATTGAAGGAGGGGAGCAGTGCCATAGTGATGCATCTAATAAGGAATGTAAGCCTAGAGGGCGTGAAAGGTGATCTTCTATTTGTAGCCAGTGTTTGGTAAGGTCACAAACGGGCAGGGAAGGAGTGCAGTACTGATTTCACCCACTCCCTCTATCCCTGCCTACTTGCATATCCGTCCTAAATAGCGGATCGACAACCACGGTGATTAAAGATGGAAGTCACTGTCAACAAAAAAACTATAAAACAGATGGAGGTCAGGATACTGTATGGAATCACACACGCTAACAAAAGTAAAACTAAACACACACACACACAATAGGTCAAAGTCTACTAACCGAATCTATACCAGGAGTTGTCAAAGTTGCCAAATCACAAATACAGGAGAATAGTCAGAATGCCAAGCCAAAAGGTCAGAAATACCAGAATAATCAGAAATACATATACAAACGCTAGCTACTAGAGGCACTCTTTTGCAGGTGAGGTCTGAAAGCACAGTGCAGGTTTAAATAGGCACACAGGTGAACTATCAGCTGACCAGCCCAGAGCTAGGCATCACCACAGCAATCAGATAACCCTTCAGGTTTTTACAGTCTTCTAACCACCAAAATTTTATTTGGGACAGTAAAGTTGCCATATACAGTGGGGCAAAAAAGTATTTAGTCAGCCACCAATTGTGCAAGTTCTCCCACTTAAAAAGATGAGAGAGGCCTGTAATTTTTATCATAGGCATACCTCAACTATAAGAGACATAATGAGAAAAAAATCCATAAAATCACACTGTTTGAGTTTTAAAGAATCTATTTGAAATTTATGGTGGAAAATTAGTATTTGGTCACCTACAAACAAGCAAGATTTCTGGCTCTCACAGACCTGTAACTTCTTCTTTAAGAGTCTCCTCTGTCCTCCACTCGTTACCTGTATTAATGGCACCTGTTTGAACTTGTTATCAGTATAAAAGACACCTGTCCACAAGCTCAAACAGTCACACTCCAAACTCCACTATGGCCAAGACCAAAGAGCTGTCGAAGGACACCAGAAACAAAATTGTAGTCCTACACTAGGCTGGGAATACTGAATTTGCAATAGGCAAGCATCTTGGTGTGAATAAATCAACTGTGAGAGCAATTATTAGAAAATGGAAGACATACAAGACCACTGATAATCTCCCTTGATCTGGGGCTCCACTCAAGATCTCACCTCGTGGTGTCAAAATGATCACAAGAACGGTGAGCAAAAATCCCAGAACCACACGGGGGGACCTAGTGAATGACCTGCAGAGAGCTGGGACCAAAGTAACAAAGGCTACCATCAGTAACACACCGCTGCCAGGGACTCAAATCATGAAGCGCCAGATGTGTCCCCTTGCTCAATTTGGATGATCCAGAAGAGTGTTGGCAGAATGTGATATGGTCAGATGAAACCAAAGTAGAACTTTTTGGTAAAAACTCATTTTGTTGTGTTTGGAGGAGAAAGAATGCTGAGTTGCATTTAAATAACACCATACCTACTGTGAAGCATGCGGGTGGAAACATCATGCTTTGGCGCTGTTTTCTGCAAAGGGACCAGGATGACTGATCCGTGTAAATGAAAGAATGAATGGGGCCATGTATCGTGAGATTTTGAGTGAAAACCTCCTTTTATCAGCAAGGGTATTGAAGATGAAACGTGGCTGGGTCTTTCAGCATGACAATGATCCCAAACACACCGCCCGGGCAATGAAGGAGTGGCTTTGTACAAAGCATTTCAAGGTCCTGGACTGGCCTAGCCAGTCTCCAGATCTCAACCCCATAGAAAACCTTTGGAGGGAGTTTAAAGTCTGTGTTGCCCAGCGACAGCCCCAAAACATCACTGTTTTAGAGGAGATCTGCATGGAGGAATGGGCCACAATATCAGCAACAGTGTGTGAAAACCTTGTGAAGACTTACAGAAAGCGTTTGACCTCTGTCATTGCTAACAAAGGGTATATAACAAAGTATCAAGAATAACTTTTGTTATTGACATCTTTTTAAGTGAGAGAACTTGCACAATTGGTAGCTGACTAAATACTTTTTTGCCCCAATGTAGTATTTATGAAGGTCAGGTCCTCCAGCAAATGTGTCTTTTGTTAGAAGAGAATATGGAATTCTGGGTTTATTATAACACCAAATAAAATTGGTAATAAGGCTTTTAATTTTTAGAAAAGAAGGAAAGAGGCAATAACATTGGAAAAGTTTTGTGAGGAGCATAATTTTAAAGGAGGCAATTCTACCTAACCATAAGATCTCATTTTATATTGTCTATTCTCTTATAGCCAAGTAACTAAACACAGTACCAAACTGCTTTGCCTGGCCACCTGCCGGTGACTGACACTATAAGCAAAGAGCTGTCAATCAGCAGCCGGTGGAAGGAGGAAGCAAGGACTACCAAGCATGCACTTCTAATGGGAAGGAATACTTCCCAGGCCTCGATATCAGTAAAGATATGAAAGCAACAACTTCATTATGTAAGGAATACATTGTTGTAAATAGATAACTGCAAATGTGAAATCATAGGCATGTAGTCAACCTAAAATTGTTTCCCAGCAAATCATATAAAACGTTAAGGGGGTAAAACGTGCATCTAAAATATAACTTTTAATCAATACACTAAAATTCACCAATCAAGAAGCGATCCCAATTGCCAATAAAAACATACATCAATCATCAGCCACTGCTGGTCTTGCCAGATATTATGAATTCCAAATTGTATAAAGAATCAACAATCAATTGTTCCCTCAAACCCCAACAATATAGCAGCATAAACCTAATAATGACTGATTTTCTTTAACACTCTAGTCTCTTAAACAAATTATCAACGTGTACCCTCATAGCTCTACAGTTCACATCTCCATTATGAAATGGCATGCAACTCTTCCACAAACATATATTCCTAACTTGCTTGTAAATCACTTTCTTTACCCCAAATTTTTCCTTATTCCCATTAAAACAGTTCTAGAGTCTTGTATACTAGGTGTATTCTTTCTCTGCAATCTGCTGTCCACTGCCTGTTGTTAGGGAAATCTGTCTCTTGTAACAGCTAGATCAAGACAAAATTACAGGATGTATGGAAGGAGGTTAGCCATGTGCATGAGAGAGAAAAAGCCTGGGCTGTGTACCTGAGCCAGTCTGCCTGCTGAGGATGAGCTACACTGTTCCTCAAAGGTAAATCTAGACTTCCCTCTCACCGCCTATAAAGCTGAGCAAAGAAGAAGTTAATACTAATTAGTGACTGCCCAACAATATATTATAGATGCAAAAAAAAAAGTGTATAGAGAAAATGACCAAAGGTTACCCCCGAAAAGTCCCAACCCGATGCAAAGTCTATGCCAACCCCCTGTTGATGTTTAGCATAAAGCTTCCACATTGTGTTGACAGCCCCTGACTATGTAGGCATTTTTGAACAGGTTTTGTATCTGAACAGATATAGACCTCTATAGAGATATATTATAAAAGTCATCATTAACCTTTCAAATAAAGATGGTGAACTGCATCAAACTGAGACAAATCTTTCCTTTAGTTTACCATTCATCACATGACTCTAGGGTCAGTGCCTTCAGCATAAGAGTTCTAGTAATGTCTGTAAATATACTGCTCGCCGTCTTTTTTTGGTCAGGTCACATCTGTTATTGAAGAGCTGATAATTTGGGAACATTAATAAAACTACCGCCGCAAGGTTTTCAACATCATTATTTTCTGCGTGTTATTTGCACAGATGAACCACTAAGTGATTTTTAGATATATTAGAGATGATTTCAGCCAAAGGAAATGAGCTGGGGCAAATCATTTCCCATATACAGTAGTTTTGTTGTGATGTTCAATTACAAATACATGTCCACAAGCATTTGTCAATAGATGTAGATCAGCAAACTATGGTCCCATAAACAACATGACTAGTTGTAAAGACTTAAATTTCATACAGCTTAAAGCGGTACTCTGCACTCCTAGACATCTTATCCCCTAGGGGATAAGATGTCAGATCGCGGGGGTCCCACTGCTGGGGACCCCCGGGATCTCGGCTGCAGCACCCACCTGTACGGCTTCCACCTCACTCCGGCAACTCTGGAGGCTTCGGATCCTGACCACAATGGCCGAAGAGCGTGACGTCACGATTCCGCCCTGTGTGACGTCACGCCCCGCCCCCTCAATGCAAGTCTATGGGAAGGGTTGTGACGTCACGCTCTTCCGCTATTGTGGTCGGGATCCGAAGCCTAAGCCTCCAGCGTTGCCAGTGTGAGGTGGAAGCCGTACAGGTGGGTGCTAAAGCCGAGATCCCAGGGGTCCCCAGCAGTGGGACCCCTGCAATCTGACATCTTATCCCCTATCCTTTGGATAGGGGATAAGATGTCTAGGGGTGCGGAGTACCCCTTTAAGCCCTTAAGGACTCAGAATTTTTTCCGTTTTTGCATTTTCATTTTTTCCTCATCACCTTCTAAAAATCATAATGCTTTAAATTTTGCACATAAAATTCCATATGATGGCTTATTTTTTGCACCACCAATTCTACTTTGCAGTGACATTAGTCATTTAACCCAAAAATCCACGTCGAAACTGAATTTTTTTTTATTGTGTTACACATTTGAAGAAAAAATTTCATTTAGTAACTTTTGGGGGCTTCCATTTCTACGCAGTGCATTGTTTGGTACGTTTTTTTGATCACTTGTTATTCATTTTTTTATGATATAAAAAGTGACCAAAAATACGCTATTTTGGAGTTTGGAATTTTTTTGTGGGTACGCCATTGACCGTGCTGTTTAATTAACAATATATTTTTATAGTTCGGACATTTACCCACGCGGCGATACCACATATGTTTATTTTTATTTACTCTGGTTTTTTTTATGAGAAAAGGGGGGTGATTCTAACTTTTATTAGGGAAGTGGTAAATGACCTTTATTAACTTTTTTCACTTTTTTTTGCAGTGTTATAGCTTTCATAGGGGGCTATAACACTGCACACACTGATCTTTTACCCGGATCCCTGCAAAGCCGTAGCTTTGCCTGGATCAGCGTAATAGGGGGTTGATTGCTCAAGCCTGTAGCTCAGGCTTGAAGCAATCAAACGCTGATCAGACGCGACGGAGCAAGGTAAAGGGGCCTCGGCTCGCGTCGTAGCTGATTGAGACATCGCGATTTTATTGCCATAGTCCCGATCAGCTCGACTGAGCTGCCGGGAAGCTTTTACTTTCGTTTTCGACGCGGCGATCAACTTTGATAGCTGCGTCTGATCTGTATAGCACGCTATTAGCCCTGGGTCCCGGCTATCAATTGCAGCCGGGACCGACCCGGTGTGATGAAGGGTCACGGCATGACCCCGTTTTAAACACCGGGACCGGGTGCAGGGCATACAGGTACGCCCTGCGTCCTTAAGAGGTTAATGGGGTACTTCGGTGGAATTTTTTTTTTAAATCAACTGGTGCCAGAAAGTTAACCTCTTAAGGATGCAGGGTGTACCTGTTTGCCCTGCGTCTGCTCCCATGCTATGACACTGACCCCGCATCATTACGGGTCGGTCCCAGCACCTAGCAACGACTAACGTATTTTATAATCTTATTATTGACCCCTTAGACCCAGCAATCAAAGTTGATCGGCACATCTAAAATGTAAAAAAATACTTCCCAGGAGCTCAGCGGAGGTAATCACCGCGGTAAAACCACAGTGTCTCGATCAGCTGAAAGGACGCGAGGAGGGTCCCTACCTTCCTCCTTGGTGTCCGATCAGCGACCTACTGCTCCATGCCTGAGATCCAGGCTAGAGCAGCAGAGCGCCGATAACACTGATCAATGCTATGATATGGCATAGCATGGATCAGTGTATGCAATCAGAAGATTGCATGTTATAGTGCCCTATGGGGGCTATACAAGTAAAAAAAGGTGAGGAGGGGAAAACAAAAGTGCAAAAACAGAAAAAACCCTCAGTCCTTAAAGGGTTAAACAGATTTGTAAATTACTTCTATTTAACAATCTTAACCCTTCCAGTACTTATCAGCTGCTGTATGCTCCGCAGGAAATTGTGTTTCTTTCTGTAATTCTTTTCAGTCTTACCACAGTGCTCTCTGCTGACACCTCTCTCCATGTCAGGAACTGTCTAGAGCAGGAGTGGTTTGCTATGGGGATTTGCTTGTACTCCGGACAGTTCCTGATACGGACAGAGATGTCAGCAGAGAGCACTGTGGTCAGGCAGAAAAGAACTCCAGAAAGAAACACAACTTCTTGCAGCAGGTGATAAGTACTGGAAGGATTAAGATTTTTAAATAGAAGTAATTTACAAATCTGTTAAACTTCCTGGCACCTGTTGATTTTTCCCTGCACAGTGGCACACCTGTGCACATCCCGACCTCCTATCCCGTCATCATACCTCGACCTCTTATGCCATCCTCACATCCCGTCCTCATATCCCGTCCTCATATCCCGACCTCCTATCCCGACCTCCTATCCCGACCTCCTATCCCGTCCTCATATCCCTTCCTCCTATCTTGACCTCATATCCCTTCCTCCTATCTCGACCTCCTATCCCGACCTCCTATCCCGTCCTCCTATCCTAACCTCCTATCCCGTCCTCCTATCCCGGTCCTCCTATCCTGTCCTCATATCCCGACCTCCTATTCCGACCTCCTATCCCGACCTCCTATCCCGACCCGTAATATGGTAATACCAGGTATTGAAATATCTCCAGCCGTACGGAAGTTATGTGGGAACATGCATTTCCCATTGATTTTCATGGGACTTTAAACAAAAACTCTGACTCTCACAAATGGGGGTAGTTAAGGGTTAAATTAAATATCCTATATTTTAAGTGGACATATAAGTAACATGTGACCAAGTATTATCGAAATATATCCAGCCGTTTGGAAGTTATGCAGTAACATATATTTCCCATAGACTTGTATGGGACTTTAAACATAAACCCCGCCACTGGCAAATGGGGGTGAGTAAGTAAATTACCTATCCTATGTTTGTTGTTGACATATAAGTAACATGTGTGCCAAGTTTCACGTTAATATCTTTGTACGCGATGCTGGAACATGCTCTATTTTATATATATATAGATTGAAAACTTACTTCTATTTACTACACAGCATCTTCCCAAAACCTTTCTCTAAAATAAAATATAGTGAAACCTCTGAAAATACCCCGCCCCTCCATAAATATTTATCCCCCTACCCTGAAAAGGGCAGGGTTATTGACTGAAGGTGGCGAAGATATTATTAGAGCAAGCAGGAGAAAGCATTGTACATACAGCAGCAGCAGCCCCCGGTGCCTTTAAGAAGAAAATACCATATTAGCAACAAGATGAGTGTCTCCTGAACAGCTGCATTGATTTTCACTTGGTAAAAAGTGTCAGAAACAGAGGCACCCGCACTATCTACCTGTTTGTTCAGGTTAGTGTGGTGAATGTGCTTTCAGTTTCCCCTTAAAAAATAATTGATTGTAATAAATTACATTTTGGTATATTTTTGTTAGTTTTATTAAAATATCATATGATAAACAATCACTTGTGTTCCTTTAGACCAGTGCTTCCCAACCAAAGAATGCTGGGTGTTGTAGTTCTGAAACATCTGAGGACATACTGGTTGGGAATCACTGCTTTCGGTATTTCTTATACACAGCGCTAGTTCTGCATTAACACTTGGGTTGTATTAGTACAGGTGCACCCTAGTCCGCTCCCTTTCTATGAAGCACGATTAGCTCCTGAGCGAAGAGGGTCCTGTTTGCTATCTGCAGCCCTAAGACAGGAAAAAGCTAATCCAGGCTAGCCCAGTGGGCTAATCAGAACCACTGCAACAAAATTGCAGGGTCCTGACGAACAGGACACACAGGCAGAGGTCTCATACCTATTTCTCGGAACAGCCTGTAGTATTGGAGTGCCAAGAACACTGATCAATGTTGTTCTATGGAACAGCATTAATCAGTATATGCAGTCTAAAGAAGTAATAGTCCTCTAAGGGGGCCAAACAATAGTGAAAAAGTAAAAGAAAATAAGTTTATAAATGTGAGTAAGCCCCTTTCCTAATAAAAGTTTGAATCACCCTCCTTTCTTAATTTTTGAATAAAATAATGTAATCAAAAATAAACATATGTGGTATCACTGCCTGCATAAATGTCCGTACTAGTAAAAAATAATGTTAACTAAACCGCACGGTCAAGGGTGCGTACATAAAAAATACCAAAGTCCAGAATTGCGTATATTTGGTCACTTCATATATCAGAAATTTTTTTATAAAAAGCGTTAAAAATCCTCATCAAAACAAAAATGGTACTGATGAAAAATAAAGATCACAGCGCAAAAAATGAGCCATCATAGTTCTCTGTATACGGAAAAATAAAAGAGTTCTGAGTGTCAGAAGAGGACAACTTTATTCATTTTTAAAAGGAGTAAAATAAAACAAAACCTAAATCATTTTAACCGTATGGACCTACAGAATAAAGATAATTGCTCTGATTTACTAAGAGTGTTGTGTAGTTTTCTTTGTAAGTTTTAACCCCTTCCCGCAGAATGGTATATATAAACGCCGAGTTGTGCAGTGCGTTCGCGCATCCTGGCGTTTATAAATGACATTCAGTTAACCCGGTGATGCGCAGCATCGCACGGGTTAACTGGCAGAAGTCCCGCTGTTTCCAGCAGGGGACAACTTCTGCTTCACCCCCAGGACCATCCATTGATGGTCCTGGTCAGTGATCACTGTGATTGGTCCCTGTGGACCAATCACAGTGATCTACGGTGAAAGTTCAGATCCCCCGCACTGCCCGCCCCTGGAAGTTGGGCAGAACGGGGGACGATGGCTGCGGGGGCTCGCGGCATAGGTGGGGGAACACGTGGGGACCGGCAGCCTTACCCGAACCAGCGGCGGGACCGAGGAGCAGCGCGGGACCGGCCACGTGGACGAGCAGCGACGGGACCGGCAGGTAAGTATATGGTCCTCAGAAGCAGCAGTGAAGATCTTCACTGCTGCTTCTAGGAGTCTGAAAACTACAACTCCCAGCATGCCTAGACAGCCTTTGGCTGTCTGGGCATGCTGGGAGTTGTAGTTTTGCAACATCTGGAGGGCCCCAGTTTGGAGACCATTGTATAATGGTCTCCAATCTGTGCTCTTCCAGCTGTTGCAAAACTACAACTCCCAGCATGCACTGACTGTCCAGGCATGCTGGGAGTTTTAGTTCAGCAACATCTGGCGCTTCAGATATTGCCGAACTACAACTCCCAGCATGCCCTTCAGCTGTCTGGGCATGCTGGGAGTTGTAGTTTTGCAACAACTGGAGACACACTGGTTGGGAAACATTGTTTCTAACTCAGTGTTTCCTAACCTGTGTGCCTCCAGCTGTTGCAAAACTATAACTCCCAGCATGCACTAAAAGACCATGCATGCTGGGTGTTGTACTTTTGCAACATCTGGAGGGCCCCAGTTTGGAGACCATTGTATAATGGTCTCCAATCTGTGCTCTTCCAGCTGTTGCAAAACTACAACTCCCAGTATGCACTGACTCTCCAGGCATGCTGGGAGTTTTAGTTCAGCAACATCTGGCCCTTCAGATGTTGCCGAACTACAACTCCCAGCATGCCCTTCAGCTGTCTGGGCATGCTGGGAGTTGTAGTTTTGCAACAACTGGAGACACACTGGTTGGGAAACATTGTCTGTTTCTAACTCAGTGTTTCCTAACCTGTGTGCCTCCAGCTGTTGCAAAACTATAACTCCCAGCATGCACTAACAGACCATGCATGCTGGGAGTTGTGGTTTTGCAACAGCTGGTGCACCCCCCCCCCCCCCCTGTGAATGTACAGGGTACATTCACATGGGCGAGGCTTTTCTTTTACAGTGGGTTTCTCGCTGCAAGTTTGAGATGCAGCAAATTTTGCGCTGGGAAACTCACTGTAATCCCCCGCCCATGTGACTGTACCCTAAAAACACTACACTACACCTACACAAAATAAAATAAAAAGTTAAAAACACTACATATACACATACCCCTACACAGCCCCCCTCACCCAATAAGAACGTCCGGTACACCACTGTTTCCAAAGTAGAGCCTCCAGCTGTTGAAAAACAACAACTCCCAGTATTGCCGGACAGCCGTTGACTGTCCACGCATGCTGGGAGTTTTGCAACAGCTGGAGGCACCCTGTTTGGGAATCACTGGCGTAGAATACCCCTATGTCCACCCCTATGCAAATCCCTAATTTAGGCCTCAAATGCACATGGCGCTCTCACTTTGGAGCCCTGTCGTATTTCAAGGCATCAGTTTAGGGTCATATATGGGGTATCGCCGTACTCGGGAGAAATTGCGTTATAAGGTTTGGGGGGTATTTTCTTCTTTAACCCTTCATGAAAAGGAAATGTTTGGGTCTACACCAGAATGTTAGTGCAAAAATTTTTAATTTTTTACACTAACATGCTGATGTTGCCCTATACTTTACATTTTCACAAGAGGTAAAAGGGAAAAAAGCCCCCCAAAATTTGTAACGCAATTTCTCCCGACTACGGAGATACTCCATATGTGGGCGCAAAGTGCTCTGGGGGCGCACAACAAGGCCCAGAAGGGAGAGCGCACCATGTACATTTGAGGTGATTTGCACAGGGGTGGCTGATTGTTACAGCGGTTTTGACAAACGCAAAAAAAAAAAAAAACCCACATGTGACCTCATTTCGGAAACGACACCCCTCACAGAATGTAATGAGGGGTGCAGTGAGAATTTACACCCCATTGGTGTCTGACTGATCTTTGGAACAGTGGTCAGTGAAAATGAAAACTTGTACAGCCCACTGTTCCAAAGATCTGTCAGACACCAGTGGGGGGCAAATGCTCACTGTACCCCTTGTTACGTTCCTCAAGGGGTCTAGTTTCCAAAATGGTATGCCATGTGTTTTTTTTTTTTTGCTGTCCTGGCACCATAGGGGCTTCCTAAATGCGACATGCTCCCCGAGCAAAATTTGCTCTCAAAAAGCCAAATATGACTCCTTCTCTTCTGAGCATTGTAGTTCGCCCATAGTGCACTTCAGGTCAACTTATGGGGTACCTTCATACCCAGAAGAGATGGGGTTACAAATTTTGGGGGGTATTTTCTGCTATTAACCCTTGGAAAAATGTGAAATTTGGGGGGAAACACACATTTTAGTGAAAAAAAATAATTTTTTTTTTACATATGCAAAAGTCGTGAAACACCTGTGGGGTATTAAGGCTCACTTTATTCCTTATTACATTCCTCAAGGGGTCTAGTTTCCAAAATGGTATGCCATGCGGTTTCTTTTTGCTGTTCTGGCACCATAGGGGCTTCCTAAATGCAACATGCCCCCCAAAAACCATTTCAGAAAAACGTACTCTCCAAAATCCCCTTGTCGCTCTTTTCCTTCTGAGCCCTCTACTGCGCCCGCCGAACACTTTACATAGACATATGAGGTATGTGCTTACTCAAGAGAAATTGGGCTACAAATATAAGTATACATTTTCTCCTTTTACCCCTTGTAAAAATTCAAAAATTGGGTCTACAAGAACATGCGAGTGTAAAAAATGAAGATTGTGAATTTTCTCCTTCACTTTGCTTCTATTCCTGTGAAACACCTAAAGAGTTAAAAATGATGACTGAATGTCATTTTGAATACTTTGGGGGGTGCAGTTTTTATAATGGGGTCTTTTGTGGGGTATTTCTAATATGAAGACCCTTCAAATCCACTTCAAACCTGAACTGGTCCCTGAAAAATAGTGAGTTTGAAAATTTTGTGAAAAATTGGAAAATTTCTGCTGAACTTTGAAGCCCTCTGGTGTCTTCCAAAAGTAAAAACTCGTCACTTTTATGATGCAAACATAAAGTAGACATATTGCATATGTGAATAAAATTTTTTTTTATTTGTAATATACATTTCCCTTACAAGCAGAGAGCTTCAAAGTTAGAAAAATGCTAAATTTTCAAATTTTTCATCAAATTTTAGGATTTTTCACAAGGAAAGGATGCAAGTTACCACAAAATGTTACCACCATGTTAAAGTAGAATATGTCACGAAAAAACAATCTCGGAATCAGAATGATAACTAAAAGCATTCCAGAGTTATTAATGTTTAAAGTGACAGTGGTCAGATGTGCAAAAAACGCTCTGGTCCTTAAGGCCAAAATGGGCTTGGTCCTGAAGGGGTTAATTCCCTACAGTTTATTTCCCACGGTATTTACTAAGGTTTCCCTACATTTTCCACTTTCCCTACACTTTGCTTTTTTTTACACATGTTCTGATCTGTCTGGTTTTCCTCAGCTGAAATCCACCACATTTTCTGTGGAAACCTTAGTAAATATGTTGGGTTTTTGTGAAAATGTCGGGAACGTGGCCCTGTTCATGATCACGCCCCCTTCTCCCAATGACATCGCCCCTTTTTGGGAGTATTGCTTAGTAAAATGAAGAGTTAGTCAGTTTTTTCAATTCTGTGCAAATTCTGGCGCAGACAGAATTTCTGGTACACTGTGCCAGAATCTGGTGCACGACCTGACAAGACATGTCGGGTTTGCAATAGTAAATGAGGGCCAATGTGTCACTTTTACCAAAAAATTACACTGCGTAGAAATGACCCCCCCCCCCCAAGGTTACAAATTTGCATGTTTTTGTTGTCGATAAGCTCTCATATGGGTATGTGGATGGAAAAATGAAAGCATTATGGCTATTAGGAGGAAAAACAAAAGTGCAAAAAAAAAAAAAGAAACCTTATGTCCCTAAAGGGGTTAATGATAATGCTTAGCATTAAAAACGTCTACACAGTACTTAATGTATTCAATAGTATATAATCGCCTGCATAAGAACTATATTTAGAGTTGAAAATGTTTCATAGAATGTGTCAGCAGATAAGAGCCATTTGGCCCATCTAGTGCAAGGGTAGTCACTCCCTGTACAGTACCAGCAGAGTAGTCTATCCTAAACAGTGCCAGCAGAGTAGTCTATCCTAAACAGTGCCAGCAGAATAGTCTTCCATATACAGTCTCCCGGACAAAGGTCATACATGCTGAAACACACAATGGTGTGGCGCCAGGGCCGGACTGGGCATTGGGCATAGCGGGCAAATGCCTGGTGGGCCGGGCCGTCAGACTGCCGTAAAATAGGCCAAAAATAGGCCCACTAGCGGCCTGCACAGGCCACCCGCACACCCGCAAAAGCCACCCGCCCAGGCCGGTCACCAGGCAGCCAGCACGCACAGGCCGCCCGCATGCCTGCACGCACAGGCCACCCGGCGGCCGCCACAGCATTACTATTAAAGTGGTCCGACCCTGCGTTGTCCCAGGCCGGCCCACTGGCTTACCTTAGGCCTCTTGGTGATGTCGCTGGTGCTGCAACGCGTACCCTGCTGACCTGCGTCCCACACGTGACCAGGCCAGCGTATGAGACTCCTCCTCCCTCCGGCCCGCGCCCAAACTGCTGTGTGCCGCCACACCAAAAGAGGTCCTGCCGCCGGAGCAAATTACAGAAGGCCGGAGACAGTCTTTCCCCCAAAGGTACCACTAGTCCACCAGGCATGAACTGACTTGCCATTCAGGAGCCCAGAAAAGCTGGGTGACAATTTTTTCACCTAGCTTTTCCATGCTCCAGAATTCTATGTCTGCTTATAGTAGATGAGCTATGATAAGCAGATATGGCATTCAGGAGCATAAAAAGGCTAGGTGAGAAATTGTCACCCAGCTTTTCTGGGCTCCTGAAAGCCATATCTGCCTATCATAGCCCAGCTATTGTACAGATTTACCTATAGCACATAGTGAAATTTGTCTATAATAGCTGAGCTATGATAAGCAGATATGGCATTCAGGAGCCCAGAAAAGCTAGGCGAGAAATTGTCACCCAGCTTTTCTGGCCTTCTGAATGATATATGTGTTTAAAATAGCTCAGCTATTAAAGACAGGTTTGACTATATGTTATGGGTAAATCTGTATAATTGCTGGGCTATGATAAGCAGATATGGCATTCAGGAGCATGAAAAAGCTAGGTGAGAAATTGTCACCCAGCTTTTCTGGGCTCCTGAAGGCCATATCTGCTTATCATAGCCCAGCTATTTTACAGATTTACCTATAACATATAGTCAAAGCTGTCTATAATAGCTGAGCTATGATAAGCAGATATGCCATTCAGGAGCCCAGAAAAGCTAGGCGAGAAATTGTCACCCAGCTTTTCTGGCCTCCTGAATTACATATGTGTTTAAAATAGCTCAGCTATTAAAGACAGGTTTGACTATATGTTATAGGTAAATCTGTATAATTACTGGGCTATGATAAGTAGATATGGCATTCAGGAGCCCAGAAAAGCTAGGCGAGAAATTGTCACCCAGCTTTTCTGGGCTCCTGAATGGCATATCTGCTTATAATAGCTCAGCTATTATAGACAGCTTTGACTATATGTTATAGGTAAATCTGTATAATTGCTGGGCTATGATAAGCAGATATGGCATTCAGGAGCATGAAAAAGCTAGGTGAGAAATTGTCACCCAGCTTTTCTGGGCTCCTGAATGCCACATCTGCTTATCATAGCCCAGCTATTTTACAGATTTACCTATAGCATATAGCAAATATGTCTATAATAGCTGAGCTATGATAAGCAGATATGCTATTCAGGAGCCCAGAAAAGCTAGGTGACAATTCCTCACATAGCTTTTCCATGCTCCTGAATTGCATGTCTGCTTATAAAAGCTCAGCTATTATAGACAGATTTGACCAAAAGTTGTAGGTAATTCTATCTGTAATAGTTGAGCTATTATAAGCAGACATGCCATTCAGGAGCATGGGAAAGCTAGATGAGGAATTGTCACTTAGCCTTTCTGGGCTCCTGAATGGCATATCTGTCTATAATAGCTCAGATATGCCAAAAAATCATTGTGCCACAAAATTGAAGAAAAAACACTATTTTGACACTTTTGGGGGCTTCCATTTTACGTAGTAAATTTTTTGGGAAAAATGACACCTTATCATTATTCTGTAGGTCCATACGGTTAAAATGATCCCCTGCTTGTATACTTTAGATTTTGTCCTACTTCTGAAAAAAATCATAACTAGATGCAGTAAAATGTATATGTTTAAAATTGTCATTTTCTTACCCCTATACCTTTTTTTTTTTTATGGGGACAGGGCGGTATGAGGGCTCATGTTTTGTGCCGTGATCTGAAGTTTTTATCAGTACCACTTTTGTTTTGATCGGACTTTTTGATCACTTTTTAAAAAAAATTTTATGGTTTGAAAAGTGACCAAAAATACGCTATTTTGGACTTTGGAATTTTTTGCACGTACGCCATTGACCTTGCGGTTATTTTAATGATATAGTTTTATAGTTCGGACATTTACGCATGTGGCGATACCACATATGTTTATATTTATTTTTATTTACATGTTTAATTTTTTTTATGGGAAAAGGGGGGTGTTTTGAACTTTTGCTCAGGAAAGGGTTAATACATATTAATTCACTTTTTTTTTATACAGAGGGCTATAGCACTGCATACACAGATCCTATGCACAGATCAGTGCCATGGGTTACCATGGCAGCGATCAGTGTTATCGGCGGTTGACAGCTCCTGCCTGGATCTCAGGAACGGAGCAGTCATTCGGCGATCGGACACCGTGGAGGAAGGTAAGAGCCCTCCTGGTGTCCTGCTTGCTGTTCGGGACGCCGCGATTTCACCGTGGCGGTCCCGAACAGCCCAACCAAGCAGCCGGGATAGTTTTACTTTTGCTTTAGACGCGGCAGTCAGCTTTGACCGCCGCGTCTAAAGGGTTAATACCGCACATCACCGCGATCGGCGATGTGCAGTATTAGCCGCAAGTCCCGGCCGTTGATGGGCGCTGGGACCAACACGATATGATGCGGGGTTGCAGCGCGATCCCACTTCATATCGCGGCAGCCGGCGCAGGACGTAAATATATGTCCTGTGTCGTTAAGGGGTTAAGTGCAGGGTCACACATCTGCAGCTTATTTCATGTTGCGGATGGACCTGCTGCCGGCAGTGACTGCAGTGCCAGCACCCAGCTGTGCCCAGGTAGCTCTGTGTCTCCTCTTGTAGTGGTGGATTTCTACAGCAGGAAATCTACCACTATGAACAGACACACAGAGCTACCCGGGCACAGCTGGGTGCTTGCACTGCAACTACACAGTGATGCGTCCTGTATGACCCTGCGCTTGAGCAATGTATGGATTTAGACCCATATCAGGTTTTTATTTTTTGCGCCACCAATTTTACTTTGAAATAACACCACCACTGATTTAACCATAAAATGTAGAGCAAATGAAGGAAACAAATTGGTGGGGGCTAAATAAAAAATAAAATAAAAATTTAAAAAAAGCCATTTTGCACTATTTGTGTGTTTCTCTGTCTATACGGTGTTAATTCTGTTAAAACTGATAATTTTTTTTTTATTCTGTAGGTCCATATGATTGCAATGATCCCCAATTTATATAGTTTTCATTTATTTATTTTATTACTACTACTTACTACTAAAATATCGACTTTTTGTACGAAAATAATAATGCTGAAAATCATTCTCTTCTGACCCCTATTTATTTTCATGTATTTTTTTTTTTTGTTTTGATAGGACTTTCTGATCACTTTTAGTTTATTTTTATCTGGTATATGAAGTGAAAAAAAATCAGCAATTATGGACATTGGTATTTTTTTAGGTATATGCCATTGACCGCACAGTTTATTTAAGTTTTTAATGGTTTGCACATTTTCTACATATGGCAGCTATATATGTTTATATTTATTTTTGTTTGCTTTTTTTATTTAAAAAAATGGGAAAAGAAGGGTGGTTCAAACTATTAGAAAAGGGGCTTATTCACATTTATTTACATTTTATTCACTATTATTTTGTACTTAGTCCCCATAGGAGTCCATTATATGGAATCTTTTAATTGCATATATTGATCAAAACTATGCTATAGATAGGCACCTTCCGCCGGTTTGCGCAACTGATCGGATTTTGGTGTGGAGGTCCCGTTCAGCTCCCTGAGCTAGCAAGCAATGCTTTGAAAGGACATCTGCAGCAAAATGTAACTTATCCCCTATCCATAAGATAGGGGATTAGTGTTTGATTGCGGGGGGTCGACCGCTGGGACCTCCGCGATCTCCCTAACAGCGCGCCGGCATTAGTGCTCATTGTGAGCGCTAATGTGCGTAGCGCCAACCTTAGAGGTCGACGGTTACGCCCCCTCCCCTCCCCGTCCCCATACAGTTCTATGGGGGTGACGGGGAGGCACGAATGCTGCCTCCCTGCCTCTCCCATAGAGATGTATGGAGGGGGCGTGTCGGCCGACACAGATACATTTCGCTGCAGATGTCCTTTAAAGTAACACCCTGTTTTTAAGGTAAACCCCTATTTTTATTATACCAGTGTTTCTCAACCAGGGTGCCTCTAACTGTTGCAAAACCACAACTTACAGCATGCCCAGAAAGCCAATAAGTGCTGCGAGTTATAGTTTTGCAACAACTGGAGGCACATTGGCAGGGAAACACTGCATTTTACTATCATTAACACTTGGTGGGATTTTAATTAAGCAATTATCTAATAATGTTGCTCAGGGATGTAATAAGGTGGCTGCACTGAGGCACTGAGGGGAATCTCAGTCCAGAGCTGTACTCACTATTCTGCTGGTGAGGTCACTGTGTACATACATTACATTACTTATCCTGTACTGATTCTGAGTTATATCCTGTAGATCTTTTATTAAAATTTCAAACATAACAATAAAAAAATTACAAAACATAAACATATCATATCCGACAGAACATATCAATATAACGATCATAAAACCAACACCATAGCATAAAATACAACACCGGTCCACCCCACACTCATTCCTGCACACAAACAAATATATACAATATTTACAAAAGACATATTCCTATAATACCCATAATACCCATACCATACTAATAAACTATATACACTAATATACACTAATACTAAATGTGATTTTCCTGGCCCAGTTGCAATACCAAAAACCCAATACCAGTGATATACCAAAAGAATAACAACAACAACAATAATAATATATACAAAATAATAAAAACCAACACAAACAAAATAACACCACTTTTTTTTATTTTTCTCTTTTTTTTTTTTTTTTTTTTTTTTTTTTTTTTTTTTGGCCCTGAGCTGGTCCCGCATCCCATGCCCCCAGTACATGTTACCAGACGTCCATGAACCAGTCCAGGATTTTCTGTATTTATAAAAGTCCCATACAAACCCCCTCCCCCCTTTTTAACCCACCACCCAACCTAAACTAAACCCAATCCCCAGGTGGCATCACACAATATATACAATATATACATTACATAAAATATACACAGACTAACAATATATAAGTATACAAATAGACTACAACAATAAATACAATAACAAATACATATAACACTATAAGCCAAACAACAAACCCCTAAAGCTCAAGTTCAGCGCCTGCAAGCCCTATATTACCATAAACCAACTGCTCAAAACAAAAAGACTAATGTGCCAGCATCAGCCCACCACCAGGGGGAGACAACAGGCTAAGGCACTTTAAAGGCAGAGCCCCTCCATAGACGAGAGGCCCTGCCAGCACCCAGCCTCTCGTACTCCAGAGAACGCACCTTCACCAGGTCACCGAGAATGTTCCTAACCACCACATCCACAGGGAGGATTTTACGCTGCGTCGACACTAAACACCGTGCGTTCCACGTGTAGTACCTAACCACTGAGCTGACTAGGAATAAAGTGCACCGGTCCCAGCCTCCAAGGTTTCTGAATGCCCCATAGGCCCATTCCGCATAGGAGAGACTGGCCAGCCGAGGCCAACCAATGGAAGCGCCCACCCTGGTGTAAACCTCTGTGTTAAAGGGACAATGAAGCAGAAAATGCTCCATGCTTTCCAGCATGCCTCCACACTCTTCGCGGGGACATCCCCGGTCATCAGAGCTCCTGCACTTCAGATTGTCCCTCACACACAGTTTCCCATGGAAGCAGCGCCAAGTCAAGTCCCAAAACTTCAAGGGGATCCTGATAGAATTCAAAAGCTCTAAACCCACCTCCAGATCCCGACTTGGGCAGTCCTTGAGCGCCAATGGCCTCTGGAAATGAGAAGACAGGACCCTCTTGTCAAGGAATTTCCTCGACAGAGTCCTAATCTCCCCCATCCCCAGACCCCACCGACGAATAACCTTCAGAACCGGGGTAGCGTAAGCCGGGAGATGCCCGTGTGGTGTGCGAAGATCCTTCACTTGCCCTCCTGTCTCCCATTCCTGGAAGAAAGGCCAAAACCATCCCCTACAGGAGGATACCCACGGAGGAGCCCTCTCTGACCAGAGGTTTGCTATATTGGTCTTAAGAAAGGTATTCACTAGGAATACCACAGGGTTGACCATACACAACCCCCCTAGTCTCCTTGTACGGTAAGTAACCTCCCTCTTCACTAGGTTCAGTCTGTTCCCCCATAACATTTGGAAGAACACACTGTAGACCCGGGTCCAAAGAGGTTCTGGCAACATGCATACACTGCCCAGGTATATCAGTAAAGGGAGCAGGAATGTTTTGATCAGGTTAACCCTTTCCCGGAGGGTCAAAGACCAACCCTTCCACTGATCCACCTTCTGAGCGGCGATCTTAAGCCTGCTGTCCCAGTTTTGTTTGGGGTAATCCCCTTGGCCAAATTCGATGCCGAGAACTTTTGCAGATTCCTGGGGCTCTGGAAGGGCGTCCGGGAGATCAAAATTAGGATCTCCCCCTCCCAGCCAGAGACTCTCGCACTTATCCCGGTTGATCTTGGACCCGGATGCCTCCGAGTAGCGGTCCACCTCTGACATCACCCATTGGCCTTCCTCTTGTGAGGAGACAAACACGGTGACATCATCAGCATACGCTACCGCCCTCAGAGCCAAATCCGGCACCGCCAGGTCCATTCTCACCCCCGCCAATGGTCCACAATCAATCCTCCTAAGGAAAGGATCAATTGCAAACACGTACAGCAACGGGCTCAAAGGACAACCCTGACGGACACCAGACCCAACCTCAAAAGAGCAGCCAATCCAACCATTCACAAGCGGGAAACTCTCTGCCCCTGCGTACAAGGTCTTAAGCCAATCAACAAACCCCCCCGGCAGGCCATATCTCAGAAGAACAGACCAGAGGTACTCATGGTTAACCCCATCAAACGCTTTTGCCTGATCCAAGGACAGCAAGTACCCCTTCCAGTGGCCAGCCCTACCCTGCTCCACAGCCTCTCGGACACTGAGCACAGCACTAAATGTACTGCGGCCCGGAACAGAGCAATGCTGAGCCCCCGAAAGGAGCCGGGGTGCAAACTCCACCAGCCGGTTAAACAGCACTTTTGCCAGAATCTTTCGGTCCACATTGAGAAGCGCTATGGGACGCCAATTCTCAATGTGGAACGGGTCTTTACCCTTTGACAGGATGATCAGCGCTGACCTCCTCATTGACTTTGGCAGAGTGCCCGAGGATAGACACTCATTAAATACCTCGGTCAACAGGGGAACCAAAGTGTCCTTAAAGGTCTTATAGAACTCAGATGTTAAGCCATCTGGACCGGGTGACTTCTTGAGGGCAAGCCCATCAATAGCCATCCTGACTTCCTCTTCCTGGATCATCTCTGTCAAAACGTCAAGAGAGGGGTCTACTCCTAGTTCAGGGATGGTTTCAGCCAAGAAAGCTGACACCTTATCCCGATCTAGATCCTTCCTTCCCAAGAGGTGCGAGTAAAAGGATCTGATGACCTCCAAGATCCCTGATCTGGACCTTTTCAAGGATCCCGTACTATCAATCAGTCCTGAGACTACCTTACTATTCACTGACATCTTGCAGTTTCTGTAAGGGTCGGGCGAGCGGTACTTCCCGTAATCCCTCTCAAAAACCAAAGATGCGTGCCTATCGTACTGACACCTCATCAGCAAGGATTTCACTCTGGAAATATCATCACGACTACCTCCAGTCGAGACAAGGTGCTCAAGTTTCTTCCTCAGGCCCTGGTACAAACGGTACCTGTTTAGGCTTCTGAGGCCTGAGAGCTGGCGGAAGAATCTCGCAACCCTTTTTTTGAAGATCTCCCACCACTCTGACTTACTGCTACAAAGGCCCAGCAATGGTACCTGGCTCTGAAGAAAATCCTCAAAGGACTGTCTTATCTCCGCTTCTTCCAAGAGAGACGAATTCAGCTTCCAATAGCCTCTGCCCATCCGGGGGGTCTCTGTAACATTCAGAGAAAACAAAATTAAACAGTGATCGGAGAACTCCACCTCAACAACAGACACTGCTGAAGATACGGCCTCCTCCTTTAAATAAAACCTATCTATCCTAGACCTACAACTACCCCTATGATAGGTGAATCCCGCGTGGCCTGGGGTGTGCCGGATGTGGACATCCACCAGGCGAGCCTCACTCGCTATGCTATTTAGGGCGACGCTATCATAAGTCAGCTTGTCTCTGGCACCTCCCCTGTCTTGGGGCCTCGTGACAGCATTAAAGTCCCCTCCAAAGACCACCTGCCGACTTGTAAAAAGATAGGGCTTGATCCTCATAAAGAGACACTTCCGGTCCCACTTAGACTGTGGGCCGTAGATGTTAATAAGGCGAAGTTCTTGTCCCTTCATGAGGACATCTAAGATCAGGCACCTCCCCATTTCTAACTCGATAACCCGTCGGCATTCTACCGCTGCGGTAAAAAGGACCGCCACTCCGCTATACGGCTCGGCCCCAAGAGACCAGTAGGAGGGCCCATTCCTCCACTCTCTTTTAGCCTTGTAGATAGATGACATATCTGTTAGCCTGGTCTCTTGCAAAAATAAAATATCAGCATTAATATGGGCAAAAAAAATCATAGGCCGCAAATCGAGCCGTATCTGACTTTATGCTGGCAACATTAATGGATGCCAGAGTCAACGGAGAGGGTGCCGCCATCAAGGGTGATTGAGTTAGACAGCTTTCTTTTTCCCACCATCCTTCCCATCCACCCCACCACCCTCCTCATCAGATGATGGTTTACCCCTTTTTAGTGAGATGGATGTGTCCATTTTCCCTTTATTTACATTTTCCTCGTCCCCTGACTCTGAGCCAGTCCCCCCCCCTGAAGACATAGGTTCCCCAGGGAGAGAGGACTCAGGGTCCCCTGTGGGCCCCACCGCAACATCCGGAACCTCACCCCCAGCCTCCTCCTCCGAAGAGGAAATGTCGCGGAGGGCTCGGAACCGGTTGGAGAGACCAATCAGAGGGGGGTCAGTTGTACCTTCCTTTGGCATCTGGCGGGTGGGAGAAGATTTTAAATCTCCCTTTTTCTTATTCCTCCGAGTACCCCGCTTTGTTTCTGCCCATCTCCCTCTGTCCTCATCTGCGCTCCCACCATGGGAGGACAGCGAGGAGACAGTATCCTCCTCTTTGTGGATCCTTCCAGTCTCCTCATCCAGTTCACTATCCCCCAGGGCCTCAGCAGTAACACTGGTCGCAGGGACAGGATCAGAAGCCACCTCAGCTGGCTGATGCTCCTGTGACTCCCGAATCTCCCTATCCCTTTGACGCTTCTTGAGACGCCTCAGTTGGGCAGGCGTCTTCTGCTTACTTTTCTTCCCTGGCCCCTGCACCCCTTCATCCCCGCCAGCCATCCCCCCAGCAGAGTTCACCTCATGGCTTACCCCCACTGGGGCAACAACCGCGTTGACAAAGGAATGAGGGCAGCGACTGAATGGGTGACCTAAGTCACCACACAGGTGACACCTAATCTCTGCACAAGATGCAGCGAGATGGCCTATTTCCCCACACAGAGTGCACTTCTGCACAGTGCAATTGGCACTAAAATGTGTGGGGTCACCACATCTGTGACAGAGCTTCGGCTGACCCTGGTAGAAGATCTGGATACGATCCCTTCCGAGGAAGGTCGCAGATGGTATATGGGTAACGGTGTTTCCTGAAAGCTTAAGCTTGACCATAAACGTCCAGGCCCCTGACCAGATGCCATATTCATCCCTGTTCTTTTTTGGGACCTCCACCACCTCTCCATACCGACCTAGCCACGTCATGATGTCAATACAAGAAAGTGATTCGTTACGGGTTAAAACGGTCACTTTCTTGACATTGTTTTGGCGAGACACCGCCTGAATGGCAAAGTCTCGCCAGCCGGGCTCATTCTTTACCAGCTCATAATTCGACCAGAAGAGCTCAAGCCCCTCTGGCCGAACAAAGCTGATATCGAACTCTGGGGTACCATAAGGATGTATTAAGGCGTAGATGTCAGCTGCCTTAAAGCCCAACTTCAGCAGAAGCTCAACAACTTTAGATCTTGGAGGACATGTATCACTGCCTCTCCACCTCAGCCGGACCACATTCCTTCGGAGACCACCTGGCCCGGCTGTTGGGAGGGACCACACAGTATCCCCCCCTCTTTCCTCTCGGAAGGCTGAAAGACCATGTCTTTCTATCCAAAAGGATAGATCAACCTCCCTACCCTCTACATTGATTGATCTCTCCCCTCTCCTTAAGGCCCCCAGGAGACGCTGCTGCAAATTGCCCCCCCCAGAGCCAGAAGACGAGGAAGGTGCCCCCCTCCCCCCAGCGGTGACATTTGCGTAGCTGCGTACCGGTGCTGCCACCGCTGGGGGTGCAACTGGACCAGGCCCTACATCCCCACCACTAATCTGTGCCCCTTCACCACCCTCCTCCACATAATCCATACTCACACCATTATTGCCTGTTTTAGCTGATGTGCCCCCCATACCTCCACCCGTGCTACAGCCCATACTACAATTCACTCCAACATTAACCTCCTCATTCATACTGGCTGGACCGGTGCGTTCTGGTGCAGATAGTGTACCATCAGCATCACTGGGTACCAGAGCTGGAGCCACCACCACAGGACAGGTCACCGGTCCTTTATACAAGGACCGGGAAGCCTGCCTAGCCTGTTTATTAGTGGCCCCAGCCCTGTTTTTACTGGTACCCTCCGCCTCATCAGTACTGGAGTTTTCTGCTCCTGGGCGCCGCTGTTCTGGATAAGCGGCGCCAATACAAAATAAAGGTTTTAGTCCAGTCTTTCTGGGAGGCGAAGACATCTTGGCCCCAGCAGCTCTTTCACGATGACACCGCTGCTCCAAAGGAACAGCAGTGCCAACGCTCAGAGCCACCGGAGCTCCCGCAGCTGACTCTGGCACAAAGCCGCCCCCCCCTCCCGTTAGGGAGCAGCCCAATGTGCCAGAGCCATCCATGCCCATCGCTGGGCAAATATCACTGTCCGACCTCACAGCCGATACATTGTCTGCTCCACCACTGTTACTACAAACAGCGATGGAGCTCACCGCCACACTAGACTCCATACTCTCCCCACTCTCCTGCACTGAGTCCACAGTAGAACTCAGGCTGGGCTGAGAAATGGGGTTCACACAGTGAGCTGACCCTGCGGCCAGTCCGGGGGGCTCAGGGAGGGGGGTATATACAAATGTTACCTGCTCCTGGAGCTTGGTCTTCTTTATCTTCTTTTTCCTTCCCCCAGGTGCCTCCTCTGGTAACTCATCCCCAAACGTGAAGTCCTGGAGGCGACCTGGGGACTCCAGGAGCTGGATCTGGGCCATCAGCGCCCCTCCCTGGTGACTGGTGCTGCTCTCATCCCCCGAACCGCCAGAGCCACGGCCAGATGACATCGCCACTTGCCCTGCAGGGAGCCCACTGTATGGGGTGAGATGTTGCAGACCCCCGGGTGGATTTGGCTCAACATTATCGGCCTCCGCAGCGTCTCCTTCCTCCTCCACCCGTGGCTGAAGCCCCCTCAGCCGTCTCTGCTTCTCTCTCTCCATTGTATGAAAGCGGTCTTCATTTAAAAGTTTTTCCCTAAATGGCCCGCTGTTCTCTAAAATAAAAGTTCTCTTCTTCTCCAGTATCCTTATTTCATTTTTCAGCTGTTTAATCCGGGCTGACAGCTCAGCTTTCTGTCGTTTCGCCGCAGTTTCCATCAGGGCTTTTGCTTCCCGTACCTCCTCCTGGAGCCTATACAAGCTGCCCCTTGCTTCCTCATATCCACGGATGTGTTCTGCCACACGAGAGTTATGGGGGACTCCAGACTCCCGGGCCCTAGGCATCCCCCAATCCTCCTCCACACATCCGTGGGCATTTAGCTTTGCTCCAGGAGGAGTATCACAGTCCACATTGTCAGGCCTTGTTGTCACAGTACCTGTGCTTCCGGAACTTCTTGCACTTGTAGTCCCACAACTTGCAGGGCCAGCCTTGCGGCTGCTCTTTGTCTCTACGGGTTCAGGGGTGGCTGGAGATGCATCGCTGCACCTCCTGGCAGAGCGCCTCAACCCGGAGACCTCTGATGCACTTCCTGACGCTGGTCCCTCCACACCTGGTCGCTGGCTCCCCCTGCCCCCCGCGGACCTGATTCGGGGGGCAGGTGTTGGGGTTCTCCTCTCCTCGCTCATGCCTGAACACACGCTCTCCCTCTGGGGAAGGAAGAACGCTGTCCGGCACAGATGACACGGCAGAGCTCAGAGCGCACACACACCAAACAATCCAGCAAACGACTTCCTCCACACTCAGCAGACTCACAGGAAGATGCTCCCTCTAGTGGCCAGACTCCAGAGCTGTACTCACTATTCTGCTGGTGAGGTCACTGTCTACATACATTACACTACTTATCCTGTACTGATCCTGAGTTATATCCTGTATTATACTCCAGAGCTGCACTCACTATTCTGCTGGTGAGGTCACTGTGTACAGACATTACACTACTTATCCTGTACTGATCCTGAGTTATATCCTGTATTATACTCCAGAGCTGCACTCACTATTCTGCTGGTGAGGTCACTGTGTACATACATTACATTACTTATCCTGTACTGATCCTGAGTTATATTCTGTATTATACTCCAGAGCTGTACTCACTATTATGCTGGTGAGGTCACTATGTACATACATTACTTATCCTGTACTGATCCTGAGTTATATATCAGACAGTAGGCTCGTATCTTGCATTAAATCTTTCTTTTTTAATGCCCATAGCAGAATTTTTTTAGACAATTTTAAAACGTATATTAAAGAAAAAATCTTCAAAACTACAACTCTCAGCAGACCCTTGGACTCTCTTCACTACTCCTAGCTCGACTGGCTCCTATATAAAGGGCTGCCTGGGAAATCTCCTCCTCTTTCTTTATGCTCATGGCAGACATCAGTTAAGTGATTCATGTTGTCTCATATACCTGCATACCTTTTTACGGTATTTTCATTTTTTGTCTAAATTCTTTCTTTCACTATTCTATCTCTTACTGTATCTTTCAGGTTTATCTGATTATTTCTTCTATTCTTTATACTGTCTGTGTGTATATATATATATATATATATATATATATATATATATATATATATATTTTTTTTTTTCTATTGTTGGTACCCTGTTGCGATTCCTTTAGTAGACCGCAGGTCCCCGGTTGCGGTCGGAGGGGTAAGGGTTTTCTCTATTGAACTTCCACAGATTTTCCCCCTCCCTACTTTTACTCACGGGCACCATCTTAGGTCCTCTGCGGCGTCTTCTCCTGCCCCTTCTTCCCGCCGCTAACCGCGCGCGGGAAGTTTTTAGGGGACGAAGTCTTCTAGTCCCAGAGGTGTGCTTCCGCTCTTCCTTGCAGCCAGTCATAACACGGCTTGCCGCGTGTCTGGCCTATCGCGGCGCTCTCGGCCGTAATCTCGCGTGATTACGGCCCCGAGCGCTGAACAGCTCCTCCTTCCCCTCTCGCCATTCCGTGGAGCCTCAGGTATCAATATTGCCAGTACATATATATTTATACTCCATTGTAGCTTATACTACCAGCTTGGTAGGTTATCTGGTAGGATACTAGGAGCACTCTGGTAGATTTATCTATATCATTCTCTTCCTTAACAGACTCCTATCTTATTACCCCTGACATAAAGGGGTTTGGCTTTAGCTGATCAGTGACTGCTATAACTGTTGTTTAACGGTCTGCAATACATTGTATTGACATATCATTATAATCTATAATGGCCGGAGAATCCTCCCAGACAGGTATGGGGCAAGATATGCTCTCAGAGGTTCCCCTATCTGCAGCACAGATACAAGAACTCATTGATTAATCAGTTAGAGCAGCTCTGGCGACAGCCGCTGCACCATCTGTATCTCATATGGCAGTTACTGCTGACTTTGTAAGCGCAAACATACTGTCACATACGACTCCCCGGCAGGGGAAGAAACGCAACAGACAGAGCCCACCATGGCCTGTCACCCCGCAATGACAAACTACCCTACCCGACCCCCGGGCCTCGGGGAATATACTAAGAGGCATAAGTCTGCCAGGCGGTCCAAGCCTAACTCCTTCGATACTTCTGAAGAGGAGTCGGCTGATGAAGAATCTGGTGAACCAGAAGGCACAGATTCTTGGTCTGAGAATGAGGCGGGTTTACAGGCGGATTTCTCATTCACCGATCTGGGTGTCCCAGGAGAAACCATCCTGGATACATTGGGGCAACCCTTTTTCAATCCAGAGGCCATCATACACCCCCGCTCAGGGGATTGGGCCCCCTTGCCCCAAGTGGCTGCATATATAGAGTACTGGACCCGGCAAACCCTTGATCGGGTTAATCGAAATAAATTGAGGGCAGAATGCCCACGACCATTTCTGGCCAAGAAAGTTGCCATAACTCCGGAAATAGACCCTGTCCTTATGAAGTACCTAACTAAATCCGGAAAATACTCTAAAAAAGGGATTGAAAGATCGTGCAAGGCCATCCAAGACCGGATTTTGGACCTATTGGGCCCACTAACGAAAATCCTTAATCTTTCGGAACAAGCAGCTTCCTCTGGTGAACCTGTGGATCTCACACAACTCAGAGGATGGGCACAACATGCAATGTGCATGTTGGGAACAGTGAACACCACCTGTTCCATTGAACGCAGGAGATCCATCCTGATGAAGCTGGAACCCCAGCTTTCGCATTTGGCCGAAAATGAACCCGGCCCATCGGCAGAAGGCCTTCTATTTGGGGAGGACCTTCTCAAGAATATTAATAAATTCGTAGGTCTATTTACAGGACTTGACAAAGTGCAAAATTCGCTTAAAAAATCAAGTGGCAAGGTTTTTAACCCCTTAAGGACTCAGGGTTTTTCCGTTTTTGCACTTTCGTTTTTTCTTCCGTACCTTTTAAAAATCATAACCCTTTCAATTTTCCACCTAACAATCCATATTATGGCTTATTTTTTGCGTCTCCAATTCTACTTTGCAGTGACATTAGTCATTTTACCCAAAAATGCATGACGAAACGGAAAAAAAATCATTGTGTGACAAAATCGAAGAAGAAACGCCATTTTGTAAATTTTGGGGGCTTCCGTTTCTACGCAGTGCATATTTCGGTAAAAATTACACCTTATCATTATTCTGTAGGTCCATACGGTTAAAATGATACCCTACTTATATAGGTTTGATTTTGTCGCACTTCTGGAAAAAATCATAACTACATGCAGGAAAATGTATACGTTTAAAAATGTCATCTTCTGACCCCTATAACTTTTTATTTTTCCACGTACAGGGCGGTATGAGGACTCATTTTTTGCGCCGTGATCTGAAGTTTTTATCGGTATGATTTTTGTTTTGATCGGACTTTTTGATCCCTTTTTATTAATTTTTTAATGGTATAAAAAGTGACCAAAATACGTTTTATTGAACTTTGGAATTTTTTTGCGCGTACGCCATTGACCTTGCGGTTCAATTAATTATATATTTTTATAGTTCAGACAATTACGCACGCGGCGATACCACATATGTTTATTTTAAAATTTTTTTACACTGTTTTATTTTTTTTATGGGAAAAGAGGGGTGATTCAAACTTTTATTAGGGAAGGGGTTAAATGACCTTTCTTAACACTTTTTTTTACTTTTTTTTGCAGTGTTATAGGTCCCATAGGGACCTATAACACTGCACACACTGATCTTTTACACAGATCACAGGCGTGTATTAACACGCCTGTGATCAGTGTTATCGGCGCTTGACTGCTCCTGCCTGGATCTCAGGCACGGAGCTGTCATTCGCCGATCGGACACCGAGGAGGCAGGTAAGGGCCCTCCCGGTGTCCTGTCAGCTGTTCGGGATGCCGCGGCGGTCCCGAACAGCCCGACTGAGCAGCCGGGTCACTTTCACTTTCACTTTAGAAGCGGCGGTCAGCTTTGACCGCCGCTTCTAAAGGGTTAATACCGCACATCGCCGCGATCGGCGATGTGTGGTATTAGCCGCGGGTTCTGGCCGTTGACGAGCGCCGGGACCGACGCGATATGATGCGGGAGCCGGCGCAGGACGTAAATATACGTCCTGCGTCGTTAAGGGGTTAACAAGGCCGGCAGAGGAAGAGGTCATTCTGCCGGCCGAGGCAACTATTATAGGCCCTATGCTAGACCTCCCGCTCAGCCCTATGTGCCCCCTCCACAACAATATACCATGCCGGTGGCACAACCTGCACCTTTCTTCCCACCCCAAGGGCGACCCTGGAGAGGACGTGGCGGTAGAGGTTACCCACATTCCAGGCCATCATCTGGTGAGTACAGATTCTCCACATCTTCCACACACCTATGTGGGGGGCAGGCTGAGACATTTTATCCACGTCTGGTCCATGATCACGGCAGACATGTGGATACTGAACACAGTGGCAGGTTACCAAATAGAACTTCAGTCCCTGCCAGACATGAAGTTTACACCCCAACCTATTCATTACTCAGAACTCAACAAATCCCTTATAGACAGAGAGCTTCAAGAGATCCTAGACAAACAAGCAGTACTAGAGGTAGACCCCTTATCACCGGGGTTTATAAGCAACCTCTTCTTAGTCAAGAAGAAGGATGGCGGGTACCGTCCCGTAATAAACTTGAGAAACTTAAACCAACATGTGACTTACCGTCACTTCAAGATGGAGAGCATCCATCTATTACGTGACCTTCTATGCATAGGAGACTGGCTAGTGAAAGTAGATCTGAAAGATGCCTACCTCACAGTCCCTATGCATCTGTCATCCCAACCGTTACTGAGGTTTTGGTGGGAGGACCGTCTGTGGCAATTCACTTGCCTTCCGTTCGGTCAGTCATCCGCCCCTTGGTGTTTCACAAAGTTGATGAAACCCCTTGTGGCAGCTCTCCGGAGCAGAGGGGTGCGTCTGATAATTTATCTGGACGACATGCTCATCATGGCCCGCTCCAGAGAACTGGCCAGACTGCACTGTCATTGGACAGTGTCTCTGTTAGAGGAACTTTTCTCATAAACCACAAAAAATCGGTTCTGTCCCCAGCACGAGAGATGGAGTTTTTGGGGTTTTTGGTGGACACCAGAAGAGCTGTCCTTTGTTTACCCAAAACCAAACTGATCCTCATTCACAAAGAAATCAGGGCAGTATCCTTGAGGGTGATCGCTCGCATAGTCGGCTTGTTGGCAGCTTTCATTCAGGCGATCTTTCTGGCCCCGCAGCATTATCGGGCCCTCCAGCGCCTCAAGACCCTTCATCTTCGACAAGGTTTACGTTATGCAGACGAAGTGACTCTTTGTCCGGAATCGGTGGAAGAGCTGCGTTGGTGGATCCGTCACGCTGTTGAGTGGAATGGCAAGACCATTTTCAACTCTTGTCCAGACGTGATCATAGAATCCGACGCGAGGCAGCAAGGATGGGGAGCCCGTTGCGGTTAGGACGCGACAGGCGGGATATGGTCAGAAGGGGAATCTCTTCTCCATATCAATGCTTTGGAACTTTTGGCAGCATTCTTTGCTGTCAAGAGCTTTCTAACACAGAGGTCCAATTGTTGCGTACTTTTACGCATGGACAACATAGCGGCGGTTCAATACATCAACCGTCTTGGGGGTTCGAGGTCCAGAGTGTTAGCGGACATAGTGTCCGACTTCTGGTATTTTTGTCTGTCCCGCGACCTTATTCCTATTGCATAAATAGAAAAGCAAAAAAGAGGGAGGACAGCGCCTCGTGTAATTCCGATGATACTCGTTAAAGAAAATGGTTAGGTAATATGCTCACCTTAGGGGAACCTTGGGTTCATGCATGTAACCCCTCCGTGTTGGGGTAACGATATTCCGGAGCTGCAGCCTGCGGGTTTCGGCCGATGTCCTCGTGGGGGTCGGCAGGAGTCTTGGAACAGAATACGGATGGAAGAAAAAGGAGAACCCTCTTCGTCGGCGCTGCTCGGATGGTGCAATACTTTGGGTAACATCCACATTATTGCACCATCCGAGCAGCGCCGACGAAGAGGGTTCTCCTTTTTCTTCAATCCGTATTCTGTTCCTTTATTCCTATTGCGGAATATATTCCAGGAGTCTCCAATTCCGTGGCAGTTTGGAATTCCCGTTACTTGGTCGACTCCAGCGACTGGACGCTGGATCGTTCAGTTTTCCTGACACTACGGGATCTTTGGGGTCCGTTCCATATGGATCTTTTTGTGTCGCGACTCAACCGGCAATTACCTCGGTTTTACAGTTGGAGGCCGGACCCAGAGGTGTCAGCTGTGGACGCTTTCTGCCAACGGTGGCCGGAAGGGACGCATTATGCATTCCCCCCTTTCCGATGATCACCAGGGTTCTCCTCCAGATACTGACTCAGAACGCAACGGTAGCATTGATCACCCCATGGTGGCCGACTCAGCCGTGGTTTCCCCTGCTGTTGGGGATGACGATCGATTTTCCCAGGTTGTTACCCCCTCTGCCTCACATACTCACGAATCCGAACAAGGGTCTTCATCCTCTAGTACTGGAGGGCAACCTGCCTCTCCTTGCTTGGTTGGTTTCGGGGTGCCGGAATCAGGCAATGATCTTTCTAGATCGGCTAGAGATCTCCTCGCCCTGGCCTGGGCCCCAGGGACTAGATCGGCATATCGATCTGCATGGGGACTCTGGGTGCGTTGGTGTGATCAACGGGAGATTAGTCCCGCTCAGGCACCTATGCAGGCAGTAGTTAACTACCTAGCCGATGCATTCGATTCAGGCAAATCTTATAGCTCTATAAACGTTTATAGATCAGCTATTTCTGCATACTGCTATCCTGTGGATTCCTTACCAGTGGGCAAGCACCCTTTAGTATGCAGACTCTTATGCGGAATTAAATTTAAGCGTCCTCCTCGCCCTAAGTATCAAGTTACGTGGGATGTTTCCCGCGTGCTAGATATGTTTTCTTCATGGGAAGACAACAATGATCTTTCTTTGAAGCTTCTTTCAGTTAAACTGACCGTTCTCTTATGTCTGGTCTCTATCAAAAGAGTATCGGATGTTCGAGCTTTAGACGTCTCTTGGCGACAATTCTCGCCTGGGGGTGTTCAGTTTTCGGTTATACGCAGGACTAAGACTGGTCTTCAATCCGTCTTTTATCCGTTTTTTCCGGCTCATCCCAAGCTTTGTGTGGTTCGATGTCTCTAGGATTATGAGACGCGAACAGCACCTCTCCGCTCTACTAGTCATACTCAATTGCTCATCTCTTATGTCAACCCTCATCTCCCGGTCTCCTCGGCTACATTGGCTCGGTGGGTTCGGCTAGCTATGGAAATAGCAGGGATTGATGTATCCTTATTTGGCGCCCCCTCTTCTAGAGGGGCTATGGCCACTAAGGTTGTTGTGTCAGGTGGTTCTCTGTTGGACCTATTACAGGCCGCTGACTGGTCGTCCAAGACGACCTTCCATCAGTTTTATTTTCAACCCGAAGAACATGTCTCTATGTCAGTTTTGTAATTTTTTGGTTTAAGCATTATCTTGTTAAGCTTTGAACTTGCAAGATAAGTTATATGAAGACAGGAGGCGAGTATCTTCCCTCCCCACCCAACCCTGTCATGGTGTTCTTTTCTCTTTCCAGGTTATTGAAGAGGAATACTTCCATCTTCTGCAAGGAGGCTGATATGTTCCTGATCCGTTGTTCATCGGGTTTTTGTTCCTGTTCGTTCAGGTCACGGCGGTCCTGTTGACCACGTTGTCAAGAAGCATTAACAAGTGGCAGTTCCTGTTCTTCATAATGGAGTCTGCTGTGCTGGATGCCGCATGAAGAAAGAGGAGGAGAAGTCCCAGGCAGCCCTTTATATAGGAGCCAGTCGAGCTAGGAGGGGTGAAGTGAGTCCAAGGGGCTGCTAGGAGTTGTAGTTTTGAAGATTTTTTCTTTAATATACGTTTTAAAATTGTCTAAAAAATTCTGCTATGGGCATTAAAGAAGAAAGATGTAATGCAAGATACTCGCCTCCTGTCTTCATATAACTTATATTTTCCGTCACATTAGCTAGGAAAATCTCGATTTAGATCCTGTATTAGGCTGGATTTACACCACGTTTTGTTAACTATGGTTCGCGTATATGGCTGGGAGGAGGGGGGCGGGGCTTAATCGCGGCGCTCGGGAACCGTATTTAATGCATGTCTATGAGCCGACTGAAGTGAACCGCAGCCTCCGGTCAGCTTCGTTTTTGGCCGTATGCGGTTTCCCGACCGTAGGCAAAAACGTGGTCAACCATGTTTTTGCCTGCGGTCGGGAAACCGCATACGGCCGAAAATGAAGCCGACTGGAGGCTGCGGTTCACGCGGTCGGCTCATAGACATACATTAAATACGGTTCCCGAATACGGCTGAGTGCGGGTGCCGCGATTAACCACCGCCCCCCCTTCTCCCAGCCGTATACGGGAACCATAGTTAACAAAACGTGGTGTGAACCCAGCCTTATACTCCAGAGCTGTACTTACTATTCTGCTGGTGAGGTCACTGTGTACATACATTACATTACTTATCCTGTACTGATCCTGAGTTATATCCTGTATTATACTCCAGAGCTGTACTTACTATTCTGCTGGTGAGGTCACTGTGTACATACATTACATTACTTATCCTGTACTGATCCTGAGTTATATCCTGTATTATACTCCAGAGCTGTACTTACTATTCTGCTGGTGAGGTCACTGTGTACATACATTACATTACTTATCCTGTCTGAGTTATATCCTGTAGATCTTTTATTAAAAAATATAAAACATTACAAAAAGAATAAACATCACCATAACAATAATACAAACAACATACACCTGTATAATATATACAAAAATGAGTCCATATTAGTCCAAAAATGTCCAACCAAGTATCTTCTGGTCCAGCCTCATTCTCACCAAACACACCGCTATAATAACAACAACTACTAAACACTCTACAATAATAATAATACTTACAGTATTAATAATAACAATAATAACTAAAAACTGGTCCGGTTGCATTTCCCCACCCAAAATAATAAATATAATAAATATGTGTCAAAGCACCAACAAACACCACAATAAGAAAAACCGAATATACAATGTTTTTTATATATAATTTTTTTTTTTTTTTGGCCCTGAGCTGGTCCCGCATCCCATGCCCCCAGTACATGATAACAGACGTCCATGAACCAGTCCAGGATTTTTTTTTTTTTTTTTTAAACAAAAAGTCCCACACAGAATCCCCCCTCCCCCCATCTACCCACCACCCAACCTAACACTAAACCCCAACACGACACAACCCCTAGAAAAAAATACAATATATATACATATATACACATATACATAAATGTACAAACAAAACAAATATATACAAAATAATACAAACCAAACAACAAACATCAATAAGGCTTTTCAATCACACAAACCCCTAAAGCTCAAGTTCAGTGCCTGCAAGCCCTATATCACCATATATCTACAGCACAAAACAAAAAGACTAATGTGCCAGCATCAGCCCACCACCAGGGGGAGACAACAGGCTAAGGCACTTTAAAGGCAGAGCCCCTCCACAGACGAGAGGCCCTGCCAGCACCCAGCCTCTCGTACTCCAGAGAACGCACCTTCACCAGGTCACCAAGAATGTTCCTAACCACCTCACCCACAGGGAGGATTTTACGCTGCGTCGACACTAAACACCGTGTGTTCCACGTGTAATACCTGACCACTGAGCTGACTAGGAATAAAGTGCACCGGTCCCAGCCTCCAAGATTTCTGAATGCCCCATAGGCCCATTCCGCATAGGAGAGACTGGCCAGCCGAGGCCAACCAATGGAAGCGCCCACCCTGTTGTAAACCTCTGTGTTAAAGGGACAATGAAGCAGAAAATGCTCCATGCTTTCCAGCATGCCTCCACACTCTCCGCGGGGACATCCCCGGTCATCAGAGCTCCTGCACTTCAGATTGTCCCTCACACACAGTTTCCCATGGAAGCAGCGCCAAGTCAAGTCCCAAAACTTCAAGGGGATCCTGATAGAATTCAAAAGCTCTAATCCCACCTCCAGATCCCGACTTGGGCAGTCCTTGAGTGCCAATGGCCTCTGGAAATGAGAAGACAGGACCCTCTTGTCAAGGAATTTCCTCGACAGAGTCCTAATCTCCCACATCCCCAGACCCCACCGACGAATAACCTTCAGAACCGGGGTAGCATAAGCCGGGAGATGCCCGTGTGGTGTGCGAAGATCCTTCACTTGCCCTCCTGTCTCCCATTCCTGGAAGAAAGGCCGAAACCATCCCCTACAGGAGGATACCCACGGAGGAGCCCTCTCTGACCAGAGGTTTGCTATATTGGTCTTAAGAAAGGTATTCACTAGGAACACCACAGGGTTGACCATACACAACCCCCCTAGTCTCCTCGTACGGTAAGTAACCTCCCTCTTCACTAGGTTCAGTCTATTCCCCCATAACATTTGGAAGAACACACCGTAGACCCGGGTCCAGAGAGGTTCTGGCAACATGCATACACTGCCCAGATATATCAGCAAAGGGAGCAGGAAAGTTTTCATCAGGTTAACCCTTTCCCGGAGGGTCAAAGACCAACCCTTCCACTGATCTACCTTCTGAGCGGCGATCTTAAGCCTGCTGTCCCAGTTTTGTTTGGGGTAATCCCCTTGACCAAATTCGATGCCGAGGACTTTTGCGGATTCCTGGGGCTCTGGAAGGGCGTCCGGGAGATCAAAATCAGGATCTCCCCCTCCCAGCCAGAGACTCTCACACTTATCCTGATTGATCTTTGACCCGGATGCCTCCGAGTAGCGGTCCACCTCTGACATCACCCATCTGCCCTCCTCTTGTGAGGAGACAAACACGGTGACATCATCAGCGTACGCTACCGCCCTCAGAGCCGAATCCGGCACCTCCAGGTCCATTCTCACCCCCGCCAACGGTCCACAATCAATCCCTCTAAGGAAAGGATCGATTGCAAACACGTACAGCAAAGGGCTCAAAGGACAACCCTGACGGACACCAGACCCAACCTCAAAAGAGCGGCCAATCCAACCATTCACAAGCGGGAAACTCTCTGCCCCTACATACAAGGTCTTAAGCCAATCAACAAACCCCCCTGGCAGGCCATATCTCAGAAGGACAGACCAGAGGTACTCATGGTTAACCCGATCAAACGCTTTTGCCTGATCCAAGGAAAGCAAGTACCCCTTCCAGTGGCCAGCCCTACCCTGCTCCACAGCCTCTCGGACACCGAGCACAGCACTGAATGTACTGCGGCCCGGAACAGAGCAATGCTGAGCCCCCGAAAGGAGCCAGGGTGCAAACTCCACCAGCCGATTAAACAGCACTTTTGCCAGAATCTTTCTGTCCGCATTGAGAAGCGCTATGGGACGCCAATTCTCAATGTGGGACGGGTCTTTACCCTTTGACAGGATGATCAGCGCTGACCTCCTCATTGACTTTGGCAGAGTGCCCGAGGATAGACACTCATTAAAAACCGCGGTCAAGAGGGGAACCAAAGTGTCCTTAAAGGTCTTATAGAACTCAGATGTTAAGCCATCCGGACCGGGTGACTTCTTGAGGGCAAGCCCATCAATAGCCATCCTGACTTCCTCTTCCCGGATCATCTCTGTCAAAACGTCAAGAGAGGTGTCTACTCCTGGTTCAGGGACGGTTTCAGCCAAGAAAGCTGATACCCTATCTCGATCTAGATCCTTCCTTCCCAAGAGGTGCGAGTAGAAGGATCTGACGACCTCCAGGATCCCTGATCTGGACCTTTTCAAGGATCCCGTACTATCAATCAGTCCTGAGACTACTTTACTATTCACTGACATCTTGCAGTTTCTGTACGGGTCAGGCGAGCGGTACTTCCCGTAATCCCTCTCAAAAACCAAAGATGCGTGCCTATCGTACTGGCACTTCATCAGCAAGGACTTCACTCTGGAGTTATCATCACGACTACCTCCAGTCGAGACAAGGTTCTCAAGTTTCTTCCTCAGGCCCTGGTACAAACGGTACCTGTTTAGGCTTCTGAGGCCCGAGAGCTGGCGGAAGAATCTCGCAACCCTTTCCTTGAAGATCTCCCACCACTCTGACTTACTGCTACAAAGGCCCAGCAATGGTACCTGGCTCTGAAGAAAATCCTCAAAGGACTGTCTTATCTCCGCTTCTTCCAAGAGAGACGAATTCAGCTTCCAATAGCCTCTGCCCATCCGGGGGGTCTCTGTGACATTCAGAGAAAACAAAATTAAACAGTGATCGGAGAACTCCACCTCAACAACAGACACTGCTGAAGAGACGGCTTCCTCCTTTAAATAAAACCTGTCTATTCTAGACCTACAACTACCCCTATGATAGGTGAATCCCGCGTGGCCTGGGGTGTGCCGGATGTGGACATCCACCAGGCGAGCCTCACTCGCTATGCTATTAAGGGCGACGCTATCATAAGTCAGCTTGTCTCTGGCACCTCCCCTGTCTTGGGGCCTCGTGACAGCATTAAAGTCCCCTCCAAAGACCACCTGCCGACTTGTAAAAAGATAGGGCTTGATCCTCATAAAGAGGCACTTCCGGTCCCACTTAGACTGTGGGCCGTAGATGTTAATAAGGCGAAGTTCTTGTCCCCTCATGAGGACATCTAAGATCAGGCACCTCCCCATTTCTAACTCGATAACCCGTCGGCATTCTACCGCTGCAGTAAAAAGGACCGCCACTCCGCTATACGGCTCGGCCCCAAGAGACCAGTAGGAGGGCCCATTCCTCCACTCTCTTTTAGCCTTGTAGATAGATGACATGTCTGTTAGCCTGGTCTCCTGCAAAAATAAAATATCAGCATTAATATGGGCAAAAAAATCATAGGCAGCAAATCGAGCCGTATCTGACTTAATGCTGGCGACATTAATGGACGCCAGCGTCAATGGAGAGGGTGCCGCCATCAAGGGTGATTGAGTTAAACAGCTTTCTTTTTCCCACTCCCCTTCTCACCCTCCACATCAGAAGAACTCTTCACCCTCTTTAGAGAAATAGAAGTGTCCATCTCACCAGACGTCGTTTTACTTTCCTCGTTTCCAGATTCCAGGCCAGTCCCTTCCCCCGAGGACATAACCTCCCCAGGGGAAGAGGACTCGGCGCCCCCTGGAAGCTCCTCTGCCACCTCCCCCTCATCCTCCCCTTCCGAAGAAGAGGAGGAGATGTCCCTGAGGGGTCGGAATCGATTGGAAAGGCCAACCAGAGGGGAGTCAGTTTTGCCTTCCTGTGGCACCTGGACCAGGGTGGGAGAAGATCTTAAATCTCCCTTTTTTTCCTACTTGTACCCCGCTTTCGTGTCTCCTTCTGCCATCCCCCATCATCCTCCTCCACGCTATCTGAGGAGATGGCACCTTCCTCATTCTGGATCCTCCTGACCTCCTCATTCAGCTCGCCATCCCTCAGGGTCTCAGCAGCAAGGTTGGCCTCTGGGACAGAATGAGAGGTTGTCCCGGTAACCCGGGCTTTCCCCATCACCCTATCCCTTTGGCGTTTATCAAGACGTCTTAGTTGGGCTGGTGTCTTTTTCTTGCTGTTCCTCACTGACCCCTCAGTTCCTCCACCCCTGCTAGTCCCCTCCCCAGCAGATTCCGGCTCGTGATCTTCACCCGCTGGGGACAAGACTGCATTAGGGAAAGAACGAGGACAACGACTGAATGGGTGACCTAAGTTACCACACAGGTGACACCTAATCTCTGCACAAGATGCGGCAAGATGGCCTACACCCCCACACAAGGCACATTTCTGCACCGTACAGTTTGCACTGAAGTGTGTGGGGTCAACACATCTGTGACAGAGCTTCGGCTGACCCCGGTAGAAAATCTGGATACGATCCCTACCGAGAAAGGCAGAGGATGGAATATGGGTAACTGTATTTCCTGAACGTTTAAGTTTTACCAAAAACGTCCAGGCTCCTGACCAGATGCCAAACTCGTCCCTGTTCTTCTGTGGGACCCCCATTACCTCGCCATACCGTCCTAACCAGGTGATGATGTCAACACAAGAGAGTGATTCGTTACGGGTCAAAACGGTCACTCTCTTGATTTCGTTTTGGCGAGACAATGCCTGTATGGCAAAGTCTCGCCAGCCGGGCTCATTCTTTACCAATTCATAATTCGACCAGAAAAGCTCAAGCCCCTCCGACCGAACAAAACTGATATCGAATTCAGGAGTACCGTAGGGATGTATCAAGGCGAAGATATCAACTGCCTTGAAGCCCATCTTTAGCAAGAGCTCAACCACTTTCGTCCTTGAAGGACACATATCTTCGCCCTGCCACCGAAGACGGACTACATTCCTACGGTTACTACCTGCCCCGGCTGTTGGGAGGGACCACACAGTATCGCCCCCTCTTTCCTCTCGGAAGGCAGAGAGACCGTGTCTCTCTATCCAGAAGGACAGATCAACTGCTCTACCCTCTACATTAATCGACCTTTCCCCCTTTTTCAGAGCCTCCAGGAGACATCGCTGCAATAAACCGTCCCTAGAGTCAGGAGACGAGGAAAGTATTCTACTTCCCCCAGCAGTGACATTGGCATAACTCCTATGGTCTGTCACCACTGGGGGGGGCAACCGGACCAGACCCTGCACCTACACCACTGCCGATGACAACATCCCCACCACCCCCAATGACAACATTAGCACCAACTCCAATAACATTGTCACCACCTCCCCCAAAAACACCTTCCCCAGTAACATCAATCTCCATCCTCTCCCCAGTCATACATCCCCCAACCCCATTTACCCCATCACTCACACTGGCTGGACCAGCAACAGGTAAACCGGCAAATGATGATGGTGATGTTGATACATTTTCATTCCGTTTTGCCTCGGCATCACGGGGCACTAGAGCTGGGACAACCTCCGCTGGCCCTTTAAGGGACCAGGCAGCATGCTTACCCAGTCTAGAGGAGGCCCCAGCCCTGTTCTTATTAGTGCCCTCCGCCTCATCAGCAATTTCTCCAGTCTTATCAGGGCGCCGCTGATCAATGGGATCAGCGGCGCCAATACAAAATAAGATTTGTTCTTTTCTTTTGGGAGCGTCTGCTACATCTGTAGTCACCGCGACTACCTCAGGCACTGAATCACCCCCCCCTCCCACAGGGGAGCGAACTACAGCCCCGGAGTCTGCCTCTATGCCCACTGCTGGGCTGCCCTCACTGTCCGGCCTTGCGGCCAGTGCCTTCTCTACTCCATCCCTGCTACTGCAAACAGGCATGGAGTTTTGCGCCCTTTTAGTACCTGTACTCTCCCCGCTCCTTTGCACCGAGTCCACCACAGAACACGGGCTGGGCTGGGTAACGGGGCTTGCACAATGAGCTGACCCTGCGGCCGACTCAGGGTTTACAGGGAGGGGGGTGTAGATGTAACTCACCACTTCTTGCTGCTTTGGCTTGGTCTTCTTTTTCTTACCCCCAGGTGCCTCATCTGGCAGTTCATCTCCGAACACCAGATTCTGAGGACACACTGGGGATTCCAGCATACGTATCTGGGCCATTAGCGCCCCTCCCTGGTAGCTGTTGTCACTGTCTTACCCTGAGTCGGCAGGTGATACTGCTGGCTGCTGTGCAGGGGGCCCACTGTACGGGGCCTGCTGCTGTTGCGACAGGCCACCAGGTGGATCTGGCTGTTGTTCTCCCTCTATCTCCTCCTCATCATCCACCTGGCTCTCAGGTTGCAGCCCCATCAACCTTCTCTGTTTCTTTTCATCCATATCTCTGAAACGCTCTTGATTTTTCAGCTTTTCTTTAAATGGTCCACTCATCTCCAGCAATTCCTCCTTTCTTTCCTCCAAAGCATTTATTTCAGCCATCAGACCTTTTATCTGTGCCTGGACTTCAGGCTTCTTCTTCTTTGGGGTAACCTCCAGCCTAGAACGGACATGGCGAAGTTCCTCCTGAAGCCTCCTCACAGCTTTGCTGGCGTCTTCATACTCACGGAGGTGACTTACGACCCGGGTAGTATAGGTGGAAATAGACTCCCGGGTCCTCAGCATTCCCCAGCCTTCCTCACTGAGGTCGGCTTCACCTCCGTGAGTACTCTGCCTTCCTCCAGATGACCTTGGCTTTCTGCTGGCAGCACCCAGCTTTCCCAAATTGGGATCCTCGTTTCCAGAAACCTTTCGGCCTCTTGCCTCTGTGGGGGGTGTTGGAGTGACATTGCTGCGACTCCGGGTGGATCGCCTAACCCCAGATCTTCTGATGTACAGGCCGCTTGCTGGCCTCTCCTGCCTCCCTGCGGCCTACTCCGGGAGGCAGAAGCCTGGGCCTCGCCTCCCTCACTCATCCCTGGAAACCCACTCCCTCCCTGGGGAGGAGAAAGCAGGTCCCAGGTGGAACAGGTGGTAATTCCCTGGAGCTCAGGAGGCACAGCAGACACTACACAGCTGAACTGAAGCAGAACCACACCCGCAACTGATTGGCTCCCACTCCAGAGCTGTACTCACTATTCTGCTGGTGAGATCACTGTGTACATACATTACATTACTTATCCTGTATTGATCCTGAATTATATTCTGTGTTATACTCCAGAGCTGTACTCACTTTTCTGCTGGTGAGGTCACTGTGTACATATGCTACACTGTGGGTCCGCTGTGCTGTTACAATGTGCCTGCTAACCACTGCCTGCCAGAGCTGCCACTGACGTAACAGGGAAGGTGAGAGAGCCTGCAGCGAGCACAGATTTGGAGGGATCACTATTAGAAGCGTATTCCTCATTGTATACTCCTATTATTACTAATATTGGTCTCAGTATACAGGATTTGTTCAGTAACAATATGATGACAATATGTATGGTCATAATCATCCATGTATACTCTTATTGCTAATATTGGTCTCAGTATACAGGATTTGATCAGTAACAGTATGATGGTAATATATCATATGTATGGTCATATTGCTCCTTGTATACTGGTATTATTGGTAATATTGGTCCCAGTATACAGGATTTGGTCAGTAACAGTTTGATAGTAATATGTATGGTGATAATATTCCTCCTTGTATACTGATATTATTATTAATAATGGTCTCAGTATACAGGATTTGCTCAGAAACAGTATGACGGTAATATATATGGTGATAATATTCCTCCTTGTATACTGGTAATATTGGTCTCAGTATACATTATTTCATTGCAGAAAGATTGAGTCTGTATTTTTAACATTAATGTACTCTATATAAGTTTATGGGGGGAAAAATGTATTTTTTGACATCCGTCACTTTTTTTACACAGTTATAGAAAATATGCCCTTTTTTTTTTTTTTTCTTTTTTTTTTACATACTGTGTGCACATACACTACTTTCCCATAGACATTAAGCACATTTATGTAAAAAATACAGACACAAGCTTTGTGCATTTTTGTGAATGCATTATTCACACTTACACTGCTTTACTCTAGCCTAATGTTTATATGGTATACATTTTCTGTTACGTACCCAGTTGTGATTAACATTTGGCCCCTCCCATTTCTGGCTCCACCTCCACATAGCCACTCCCACAATCAAAATAGGCCCGGGCATTTTAGATTAAGCAGCCTATTTTTCTTCCCAGTCCGGCCCTGTGTGGCGCTATCTCACGACACAGCACCTGCATTACTTGTTGCACTAACCTATTAGGTGCGCATGGGTGATCTACTATTCTATATTGTTTTTCTGCATATCCTATTCGGGCACTTTGCACATAGAACAGGATTGCAATCAGGTTTGTTGCACTTTATTATAGGTTTTCCTCTCATGACATACATTTTGCTGTAGTTTACTAAAGGAATCAGTTTAATACAGGGGCTACTTTAGCTATACAGGATGTGTTGTTCTGACATATACATCTCCCATATACACTGATGTTCTTCTTTAAACAATGCCAGCATAGTCCTCTGTTAAACATATCGGCCAGAAGAGCATTTCTGTTCACACAGCCATAGACATGAATTCTAGACACAACAAAGGGAGTATTTCTTGACATAATATACAATATCAATACCATATATATATATATATATATATATATATATATATATATATATATATATATATATATTTGCTTTATCTAGTAGTGGCAGCCAGCAGCCTTTTACAAGAGACTTCCCTTTTTTTTGGGGCTTGTGGGCTTGTATGAAATGGTGGACACTTACACAGAAAGTCAAGTGATTGCTAGGTAACCTGAAGTGTTATTAAGGTTAAGCCGCAATAGTGTGAAAATAAACACAATACTGCTGTATGTATACCATTATTGCATAGAGGGAAGACTTTAACTCTTTTGCCGACAATGGTTTTCTGAATTTTTGGACATCTGGTAGCTGGGACAATTTTCTTACTTTTGGCATATAAGAATAAAATGTAATACTAAGTTTTATTTGTATACTAGGCTTCCACCCACCCAGTATATTTTTTTCGAAATATACAGCACAAGTACATATATTTTTCCCAGCACCTCAGCAGTGACCATATCAATAGTTGTGGAACACACTATTTATAGGCTTCTATTCATAGTCACAATATGTGCTAGGTAGACCCTGTATTTTTTAATCAGTGTGGTACATATAAACACTTTTGTCACATCATCATTACCACATCAGTTCATTTTAATTATATCCAATAAAAGTTACATTTTATTCATTTCTATTGAGGGGTTTTTAGTTTAGGATACCCCTTTGGGGGTTTCCCCTAAAGTTGTTGTACATTATATATTACCCTGTTACCCCCTGGGGTTTTGTTGTTTAGTACTCTATGAACACAGGCACCTCGTACAGTTTTGCATCGAATTTGATATTTGTGCCTACAAGTGTGACCAAAGTAGAAAGTTAGATACATGACACCTAAAAATATAATTTTAACATGTGTGAAGTTTATACATACAAGTCTATGTCCATACGTATATTATCCTTAACCCTTTAAGGACACAGCCCATTTTCATCTTAAAGACCCGAGCATTTTTTGCACATCTGACCACTTTCACTTTAAGCCAGGGGTCGGCAACCCCTGGCACGCGTGCCACTCATAGCACGTGGGGTGTTTTCGAGCAGCACGCAGGGCCCGTGGGCGGAGAGGCAACTCACTCCATCAATGGGGATCCAGGACTCTTGTCCCGGATCCCCAAGTGAGCGAGCGCAGCTTTAAGCTGTGTGCCCACACGTACACACAGCTAAAGCCTCCTCTCGGTGTGAGCCGAAAGGACCTGTGAGAGGAAACGTGTGACCTCTGCCCTCACGCAATGCAGGCGCCGATGACATCACTCATCGGTGCCTGCACTGTAGCGGGAGAAGAACGCAGCCAACTTGTGCTGCTGAGGAGATCCCTGCCTGCGTATAGGTGAGTAGAAGGGTTTTTTTTTTTATTGTTTTTTTTAAATCATCCTGTCATCGGCTGGAGAGGGGAGGTGATGAAAGGTTGTGCAGGTGAGAGGGGGTGATGTTGTGGAGGAGGTTAGAGGGGGGGGGGTTGCGCAGGTGAGAGGGGGGGTGATGATGTGGAAGAGATGAAGGGGGGTGATGATGTGGAAGAGGTGAGAGGGGGGTAGTGATTTGGAGGAGGTGAGGGGGGTGATGATATGGAAGAGGTGAGAGGGGGTGATGATGTGGAAGAGGTGAGAGGGGGGGGTGATGTGGAAGTGGGGGAGTGATGATGTGGAAGAGGGGGGGTGATGATGTGGAAGAGGTGAGAGGGGGGTTGATGATGTGGAAGAGGTGAGAGGTGGTGGGGTGATAATGTGGAAGAGGTGAGAGGGGTGATGATGTGGAAGAGGGGGGGGTGATCCTGTGGAAGAGGGGGGTGATGATGTGGAAGAGGGGGGTGATGATGTGGAATAGGGGGGTGATGATGTGGAAGAGGGGGGTGATGATGTGGAAGAGGGGGTGATGATGTGGAAGAGGGGGTGATGATGTGGGGGAGGTGAGAGGGGGGTGATGATGTGGAAGAGGGGGGGTGATGATGTGGAAGAGGGGGGGGTGATGATGTGGAAGAGGGGGGGGTGATGATGTGGAAGAGGGAGGGGATGATGATGTGGAAGAGGGGGGTGATGATGTGGAAGAGGGGGTGATGATGTGGAAGAGGGGGTGATGATGTGGAAGAGGGGGGGATGATGTGGAAGAGGGGGGATGATGTGGAAGAGGGGGGATGATGTGGAGGAGGTGAGAGGGGGGGTTGTGCAGGTGAGAGGGGGGGTGATGATGTGGAAGAGGTGAGGGGGTGATGATGTGGAAGAGGTGAGGGGGGTGATGATGTGGAAGAGGTGAGGGGGTGATGATGTGGAAGAGGGGGTGATGATGTGGAGGAGGTGAGAGGGGGGGTTGCGCAGGTCAGATGAGGGGGGGGGTGATGATGTGGAAGAGGTAAGGGGGGGTGATGATGTGGAAGAGGTGAGAGGGGGGGCAATGATGTGGGGGAGGTGAGAGGGGGGTGATGATGTGGAGGAGGTGAGAGTAGGGGGTGATGTGGAAGGGGGGGGTGATGATGTGGAAGAGTTGAGAGGGGGGGGGGTGATGATGTGGAAGAGGTGAGAGGGGGGGTGATGATGTGGAGGAGGTGAGAGGGGGTTGATGATGTGGAAGAGGTGAGAGGTGGGGGGTGATGTGGAGGAAGTGAGAGGGGGCGTGATGATGTGGAGGAGGTGAGGGTGTGTGTGCAGGTGAGAGAAGGGGTGATGGTGAGGAGGAGGTGACAGGGTGGGTGATGAGGTGGAGGAGGTGAGAGGGGGGTCATGATGTGGAGGAGGTGAGGGTGTGTGTGCAGGTGAGAGGGGGTGATGATGTGAAGGAGGTGAAGGGGGGTGTAGGCGAGGGGGGGGGTGATGATTAGTGTTGCTCGCGAATATTCGCAATTCGAATATTATTCGCGAATATCGCATATTCGCAAATTCGCGAATTACGCGAATATTGCGGTATATATTCGTAATTACGAATATTGTTTTTTTTTTTTTTTTTTTTTTTTTTTTTCTTCTTCACAGTACACATCACAGTGATCACCCCTCTCTGCTTCCAGCTTGTGTGGTGTAAAGAAGGCTGTAATACTACTGTGTGAGACTGTCGTACGAAAATTCGCATATGCGAACATTAGCATATGCTAATTTTCGCATATGCGAATTTTCGCATGCTCTAATTTTGTTTTTGCCAATATTCACAAATGCTAATTTTCGCATACGTGAATATTCGCATATGCGAAAATAAAACGATGATATAACGAATATGCGAATATTCGCGAATATATGACGAATATTCGTCCATATATTCGCGAATATTCGCGAATTCGAATATGGCCTATGCCGCTCAACACTAGTGATGATGTGGAGGAAATGGGTGTGTGTGCAGATGAGGGGGGGGGGGTGATGATGTGGAGGAGCACTGGATACTTCCCTACATGGTTACGTACCCAATTACCTGCTTGGCTACTTCCATACCTGGCAACCTAATGAGTTACCTGTTTGTCTATTTCCCTACCTGACAACCTACCTAGTTGCCGGCCTGGCTACTTCCCTACCTGGCAACCCACCTAGTTACCTGCCTGGCTATTTCCCTACCTGGTAACCTTCCTAGTTACCTGCCAGGCTATTTCCCTACCTTAAGCCTACCTAATTACCTGCCTGGCTACTTCCCTACCTGGCTTCCAACCTTATTACTTTCCTGGCTACCTACCCACCTACTTAGCCTCCTGGCTACCTACCTACATAGCTACTTACCTACATAGCAAAATAATTACTTAGCTAGCTTGCTACCTACCTACATACATAGCTACCCACTTACCTACCTGGCTACCTACTTAGCTACCTTGCTACCTACCTATGAACCTCCATATCTTCATAGCTACCTAACTAATTGGCTGCCTACCAACCTAGCTAGCTACCTATATCCAAGGAAAATTGCAGCACACCAAAGTATAAAGTGCAGTTCAGTGGAGTTTATTCCATTCCAAACAGTGTTACAGTGCAGGCTACGATTAGTCGCTTCTAGTGCTTGACAATGGCGAAGACAGGTCACTGAAACGCAGCCTGCTCTGTAACATTGTTTGGAATGGAATAAACTCTGCTGAATTCTGAACTGGGGACTGCATTGGAAAAATGCAGAAACTAAGATGTTTGTCTTGCAGATGCTAATGTTTGTCTTGCAGATGTGACTTGTGAGGCAGGTAATGTAACTGTATTTATCGCAACACGATTGGGGTCTTAACCTGGGGTCTGTAGTATGGTGGGTGGTGATTCTGGGGTCTGTATTATATTGGGTGGTGATTCTGGGGTCTGTATTATGGTGGGTGGTGATTCTTGGGTCTGTATTGTGGTGGGAGGTGATTCTGGGGTCTGTGTTATGGTGGGGTCTGATTCTGGGTCTGTATTATAATGGGTGGTGATTCTGGGTCTATATTATAATGGGTGGTGATTCTGGGGTCTGTATTATAGTGGATTCTGATTCTGGGGTCTGTATTGTGGTGGGGACTGATTCTGGGGTCTGTATTGTGGTGGGGACTGATTCGTGGGTGTATATTATGGTGGGTGATGATTCTGGGGTCTCTATTATGGTGGGTGGTGATTCTGGGGTCTGCATTATGGTGGGTCGTGATTCTGGGGTCTATATTATGGTGAGGTCTGATTCTGGGGTCTGTATTATGGTGGGTGGTGATTATGGGGTCTGTATTGTGGTGGGGTCTGATTCTGGGGTCTGTATTTTGGCGAGGACTGATTCTGGGGTCTGTATTATGGTGGGGTCTGTATTATGGTGGGTGGTGATTCTGGGGTCTGTATTATGGTGGGGTCTGATACTGGGGTCTGTTTAATGGTGGTGTCTGATTATTCTGGGGTCTGATTCTGGCGTCTGTATTATGAAGGGGGCTGATTCTGTGGTCTGTATATGATGGGGTCTGATTCTGGGGTCTGTATTTTGGTGGGTTCTGATTCTGGGGTCTGTATTATGGTGGGGTCTGATTCTGGGGTCTGAATTATGGTGGGGTCTGATTCTGGGGTCTGTATTATGGTGGGGTCTGATTCTGGGGCCTGTATTATGGTGGGGTCTGATTCTGGGGTCTGTTTTATGGTGGGTGGTGATTCTGGGGTCTGCATATGGTGGGGTCTGATTCTGGGGTCTGTATTATAGTGAGTGGTGATTCTGAGGTCTGTATTATTGTGGGGTCTGATTCTGAGGTCTGTTTATGGTGGGGTCTGATTCTGGGGTCTGTATTATAGTGGGGTCTAATTCTGGGGTCTGTATTATGATGGGTGGTGATTCAGGGGGCTGTATTATGTATGGAGGACTGATTCTGGGGTCTGTATATGGTGGGGTCTGATTCTGGGGTCTGTATTATAGTGGGGTCTAATTCTGGGGTCTGTATTATGATGGGTGGTGATTCAGGGGGCTGTATTATGTAGGGAGGACTGATTCTGGGGTCTGTATTATGATCAGTGGCGTTGCGACCCGGGTGCGGGGGGTGCGGCCCGCACCGGGTGACACCAACCTAATGGGGTGACACCAAGACGCTCCACAGCACCCACCCCCCCCTCCCCAGCTACATCGGCACCCCCCATCTGTGCCCGACCGGCCTCCCATCCGTCAGCGCACCCCCCCCCCCCCCGCCCTCACCTGCGCTGTGTGTGCGGTGTGTCCGTCCGTCAGCAACCCCCTCGCCCCCGCCCCCTTTCACCTGCACTGTACGCCCGTCCGTAATCACACACCGCCCCTCACCTTCAGCAGCACTGTGCCTGGCCTCCGCTCCCACGTCTGCGCCGGCCTGACGTGACACCGCATGGACGTCAGTTTTGTCACTCGCAGGGCGCCCGGTGAGAAGGAGCGCTGCGCTGGATGGGTGAGTGTGTGTGTCTGTCTCTATCTATGTTTGTGTGTGACTCTGTGTGTGTGTGACTGTGTGTATATGACTGTGTGTGTGTGACTGTGTGACTCTGTGTGTGTGTGTTTGTGCGACTGTGTGTTTGTGTGACTGTGGGACTCTGTGTGTGTCTGTCTGTGAGTGTGTGTCTCTCTGACTGTGTGTGTGTTTGTGTGTGTGTCTCTCTGTTGTATGTGTTTTTTTTTGTGTATGTGTGTGTGTGTGTGTGGGGGGGGGGGGGGGGGGTTTGAGCCAGCAATGTAATGTGGGGAGACTTTGACCCATTGTGGGAAACCTGCAAGAGCACCTGCGGCCTAATGTGGGGAAACTACTACCAGATGTGCGGAGTCTATGCTACCTAATGTGGGGAATCTGTGCTACCAAATGTGGGGAGTCTATGCTACCTTATGTGGGGAGTCTATGCTACCTTATGTGGGGAATATGTGCTACCGAATGTGGGGAATCTATGCTACCTAATGTGGGGAAACTGCTACCTAATGTGGGGAATCTGTGCTACCTAATGTGGGGAATCTGTGCTACCTAATGTGGGGAAATTGCTACCTAATGTGGGGAATCTGTGCTACCTAATGTGGGGAAATTGCTACCTAATGTGGGGTAACTGGTACCTACCTAATGTGGGGGAACTGGTACCAAATGTGGCGAATCTATACTGCCTAATGTGGGGAAACTGCTACCTACCTAATGTGGGGAAACTGCTGCCTACCTAATGCTCCCCCCTGGCAGTAGCACCCTCATTATCCACCAGAAACACAAACCCCCCCCCCCCACCAGCAGTAGCACCTCCATCAGCAGATCCTGATGGTGGATGATGGCGGTGCTCCTGCGCCAGGAGGATGATCCTGCCGATGGATGATGGGGGTGATACTGCCAGGGGGATGGCCAGTAGCACCCTCATCATCCTCCAGCAACACCCCCCCCAGTAGTAGCACCCCCATAATCCACTAGCAACACCACCTATACCCCCCTCCCGTGGTAATAGATAGATGTTGAGGGGTGTTACTGCGGTTGTGGTATTATATTCAGAGGGTGCACTGTATGGCAACGTTATATTCAGAGGGCGCAGTTTGTGGTAGTATTATATTCAGAGGGCGCAGTGGGTGGTAGTATTATATTCAGAGGGCGCAGTTTGTGGTAGTATTATTAGAGATGAGCGAACTTACAGTAAATTCGATTCGTCACGAACTTCTCGGCTCGGCAGTTGATGACTTATCCTGCGTAAATTAGTTCAGCCTTCAGGTGCTCCGGTGGGCTGGAAAAGGTGGATACATTCCTAGGAAAGAGTCTCCTAGGACTGTATCCACCTTTTCCAGCCCACCGGAACACCTGAAAGCTGAACTAATTTATGTAGTTCGCTCATCTCTAAGTATTATATTTAGAGGGCGCAGTGGGTGGTAGTATTATATTCAGAGGGTACAGTATGTGGTAGTATTATATTCAGTGGGTACAGTGTGTGGCGGTATTATATTCAGGGGTACAGTATGTGGCAGATTTATGTTCAGAGGGCACAGTGTGTGGTAGTATTATATTCAGAGGGCGCAGTGGGTGGTAGTATTATATTCAGAGGGCGCAGTGGGTGGTAGTAATATATTCAGAGGGTACAGTTTGTGGTAGTATATTCAGTGGGTACAGTGTGTGTGGCGGTATTATATTCAGGAGTGCAGTTTGTGGCAGATTTATATTCAGAGTGTTCAGTATGTGTTGGTATTATATTCAGAATGTACAGTGTGTGGTAGTATTATATTCAGTGGGTATGGTGTATGGAAGGTTTATAATCAAAGAGTATAGTAGTATTATATTTAGAGGATACAGTCTCTAGCAGGTTTATAATAATAATTGTTTTCATATAGAGGATGAGAATGCGCTGACATAGTGAGGAGACGTCTGGGCGTCACATTCAGCAGAGAGAAGTTTTAGCTGGAACAAGTCCTGGCGGTATGTACCATCTGAATTAGATAAGGGAAGACTATAGAGAAGACGTCATCTGTAGTCACTGATATCATTGTGTATTCTCCTCACTATAGAGAAGACGTCACCTGTAATCACTGATATCATTGTGTATTCTCCTCACTATGTCCTATCAGAGCTGTAGTCGCTTGTCAGTTCTACAGTTATGGTCAGTGAAACTACAACTCCCAGCATAACCTCACCACTGCTCAAAGGGGTACTCTACTGGAAAACATTTTTTTTTAATCATCTGGTGCTACAAAGTTAAACAGATTTGTAAATTACTTCTATTTAAAAATCTTAATCCTTCCAGTACTTATTAGCTGCTGTATAAGCGATTCACAGGAAGTTATTTTCTTTTTTAATTTCTTTTCTGTAATTTCACAGTGCTCTGTGCTGACACCTCTGTCCATGTCAAGAACTGTGCATAGTAGGAGCAAATCCCCATAGCAAACCTATCCTGCTCTGGACAGTTCCTGACATGGACAGAGGTGTCAGCAAATAGCACCGTGGTCAGACTGGAAAGAACTACACAACTTCCTGTGGAGCATACACCAGCTTATAAGTACTGTAAGTATTAAGATTTTAAATAGAAGTAATTTAAAAATCTGTTTATCTTTCTGGCACCAGTTGATATAAAAGTAAATTTCTCACAATGGAATGGAATTTCTCTGGAATTTCTCAAAATGCGCTACAACAGTGGTGTCTGTCACAACAGGCTAAAAACTTACTGGGGGGAGGTATTGGGGTGATACCATTTTCTACCACACCGGGTGACACCAACCCTAGCAACGCCACTGTTTATGATGGAGACTGATCTGGGGTCTGTATTATGGTGAGGACTGATTCTGGGGTCTATATTATGGTGGGGTCTGATTCTGGGATCTGTATTATGGTGGGTGGTGATTCTGGGGTCTTTATTATTGTGGGGTCTGATTCTGGGGTCTGTTTAATGGTGGTGTCTGATTATTCTGGGGTCTGTATTATGATGGGGGCTGATGGTGGGGTCTGATTCTGGGGTCTGTATTATAGTGGGTTGTGATTCTGAGGTCTGTATTATTGTGGGGTCTGATTCTGAGGTCTGTATTATAGTGGGGTCTAATTCTGGGGTCTGTATTATGATGGGTGGTGATTTAGGGGGCTGTATTATGTAGGGAGGACTGATTCTGGAGTCTGTATTATGATGGGGACTGATTCTGGGGTATGTATTTGCGTGGGGTCTGTATTATAGCGGGGTTTGATTCTGGGGTTGGTATTATGATGGGGTCTGTATTATGGTGAGGACTGATTCTGGGGTCTGTATTATGGTGGGGTCTGATTCTGGGGTCTGTATTATGATGGGGTCTGTATTACGGTGGGGTCTGATCCTGGGTTCTGATTCTGGGGTCTGTATTATGGTGGGGTCTGATTCTGGTGTCTGTATTATGGTGAGGTCTGATTCTGGGGTCTGATTCTGGTGTCTGTATTATGATGGAAGCAAATTCTGGGGTCTGTATATGGTGGGGTCTGATTCTAGGGTCTGTATTATAGTGGGGTCTAATTCACGGGTCTGTATTATGGTGGGTGGTGATTCGGAGGTCTGCATTATTGTGGGGTCTGATTCTGAGGTCTTTATATGGTGGGGACTGATTATGGGGTCTGTATATGGTGGGGTCTGATTCTGGGGTCTTTATTATGGTGGTTGGTGATTCTGAGGTCTATATTATTGTGGGGTCTGATTCTGGGGTCTGTATTATGGTGGTGATTCTGGGGTCTGTATTATGGTGGGTGGCGATTCTGGGGTCTTTATTATGGTGGGTGGTGATTCTGGGGTCTGCATTATGGTGGGGACTGATTCTGGGGTCTGTATTGTGGTGGGGACTGATTCTGGGGTCTGTATTATGGTGGGTGGTGATTCTGGGGTCTTTATTATGGTGGGTGGTGATTCTGGGGTCTGCATTATGGTGGGGACTGATTCTGGGGTCTGTATTGTGATGGGGACTGATTCTGGGGTCTGTATTATGGTGTGTGGTGATTCTGGGATCTGTATTATTGTGGGTGGTGATTCTGGGATCTGTATTACGGTGGGTGGTGATTCTGGGGTCTGTATTATGGTGGGGACTGATTCTGGGGCTGTATTGTGGTGGGGACTGATTCTGGGTTCTGTATTGTGGTGGGGACTGATTCTGGGGTCTGTATTGTGGTGTGGACTGATTCTGGGGTCTGTATATGGTGGGTGGTGATTCTGGGGTTTGTATAATACAGGTCTGAGTTAAAATCGTTGTTCTCACTGTAAGATCCTTACAGCGAAAACAATATATAGGGACAGTACTGTAAAAAACCACCCTGTGACAAGCCAAACCCCACAAACCACACCCACAGCAAGCCACACCCACAGCAAGGCACAGCCACAACAAGCCATACCCACAAGCCACATCCATGTTTCCGGGACACCAAGCGTCTTTGAAAAAAATTTGGGCACAGCACTATCAAAAGGTTGCCTACACCTGCTTTAAGCAATAATAACTTGGGATGCTTTTACTTTTCATTCTGATTCCGAGACAGTTTTTTTGTGACATACTCTACTTTATGTTAGTGGTTTATTTTTGTTGATACTTGCATCATTTCTTGGAGAAAAATTCCATAATTTGATGAAAAATTAGTAAATTTAGCATTTTTTAAAACTCTCTGCTTATAAGGAAAATGGACATCCCAAATTTTTCTGAAATGGTTTTTGAGGTGCATGTCACATTTATGGTGCCAGAACATCCAAAAAATAAAACCCACATGCTATTTTGGAAACTACACCCCTCAAGGGTGTTTGATGACTTTTCGTTAAAGTTGGATGTGTAAATGAATTTTTTTTTCACTAAAATGCAGTTTTTTCCCCAAATTTTACATTTTTACAAGGGGTTATAGGAGAAAATCCCCCCAAAATTTGTAACCTCATCTCTTCTGAGTATGGAAATTCTCCATGTGTGGACGTCAAGTCTACTGTGGGTGCACTACAATGTTCAGAAGAGGAGTCACATTTGGCTTTTGGAAAGCAAATTTTTCTGAAATTTTTTTTGGGGGCATGTAGCATTTAGGAAGCCCCTATTGTGCCATAACAGTAAAAAAAAAAAGAAACTACACCCCTCAAGGCACGTAACAAGGGGTACAGTAAGCCTTTAAACCCCACAGGTGTTTGAAAAATGTATTGGACATGAAAATGAAAAATTCGATTTTTTTCACTAAAGTGCTGGTGTTACCCAAATTTTTTCCTTTTCACATGGGGTGATAGGAGAAACAGCTTACCAAAATTTGTAACACCATTTCTTCTGAGTAAGGAAATACCCCATATGTGGATGTGAAATGCTCTGTGGGCAAACTACAGGGCACAGAAGAGAAGGAGCGCCATTGAGCTTTTGGAGAGAGAATTTGGTTGGAATAGAAGTCGGGGGGCCATGTGCATTTACAAAGCTCCCCCATGGTGCCAGAATAGTGGACCTCCCCCCCCCCACATGTGACCCCATTTTGGAAAATACACCCCTCACAGAATTTAAAAAGGGGTGCAGTGAGCATTTACACCCCACTGGCGTTTGACAGATTTTTGGAACAGCGGGATGTGAAAATAAAAATAAAATTTTCTGTGAGGGATGTAGTTTTCAAAATGGGGTCACATGTGAGGGGGGGGGGTGCACTGTTTGGCACCATGGGGGCTCTGTAAACACACATGGCCTTCAATTTCGGACACATTCTCTCTCTAAAAGTCCAATGGAGCTCCTTCTGAGCATTGTAGTTCGCCCGCAGAGCACTTTACATGAACGTATGGGATATTTCCATACTCAGAAGAAATGGGGCTACAAATTTTGGGGGGCTTTTTTTCCCCTATTTTCCCTTGTGAAAATGAAAAATGTAGGGTAACACCAGCATCTTTGTGAAAATGTTTTTTTTTCTATTTTCACATCCAACTTTAATGAAAATTCGTCAAACACCTATGGGGTGTTAAGGCTCACTATACCCCTTGTTACATTCCGTGAGGGGTGTAGTTTCAGAAATGGGGTCACATGTGGGTATTTATTGTTTTGCATTTATGTCAGAACCACTGTAAATCAGCCACCCCTGTACAATTCACCAATTTAGGTCTCAAATGTACATGGTGCGCTCTCACTTCTGAGCCATGTTGTGCGCCCACAGAGCACTTTGTGTCCACATATGGAGTATTTCTGTACTCAGGAAAAAAGGCGTTACAAATTTAGTTTTTGTTTTTTCCCTTTTATCGTTTGTGAAAATTAAAAGTATGGGGCAACACCATCATGTTAGTGTAAAAAAAAAGAAAATAATTGCACTAACATGCTGGTGTAGACCCCAAATTTACATTTTCATAAGGGGTAAAAGAAGAAAAAGCCCCCCAAAACTTGTAACACAATTTCTCTCGAGTACGGAAATACCCCATATGTGGCACTAAACTGTTGCCTTGAAATACAACAGGACTCCAAAGCTAGAGAGCACCATGCGCTTTTGAGGCCTAAATTGGGGATTTGCATCCACATACCAAAATACCCTATGGCAGTGTTTCCCTAACAGCGTGTCTCCAGCTGTTGCAAAACTCCCAGCATGCCTTGACAGTCAGTGTTTTTTTTTATTGGGGGGGTGGGGGGGGTGGGGGGGGTGTAACTGTGCAGGGTTGTACATATGTAGTGTTTTACTTATTATTTTGTGTTGGTGTATGTTTTTAGAGTACATTCACACGGGCGGGGGTTATAGCGAGTTTCCCACTTGGAATTTGAGCTGCGGCAGAAAGTTTGCCACAGTAACTCACTGTAAACCCCCGCCAGTGTGAATGTACCCTCCATCTGTTGCAAAAGTACAACTCTCAGCATGCCCTTTGGCTGTCCGTGCATGCTGGCAGTTGCAGTTATGCAGAGTGCCACCTCACTCCTGCTGGTAAAGGGTGATAGGTGGCGTCTAGGTGATTTTGGCCTTTAGGACACAGTATATTTTCGTTTTTGAACTTTAGTTTTTTCCTCCTCCCCTTCTAAAAATCATACTGCTTTTAACCACATAGGGACCCAGGGCGTAAAGGTACACCTTCGGTCCCTGGTACTCAAGGACCCAGGGCGTACCTGTACGCCCGTGGGAATTTCAGCAGCACGCGGTGGGGACCAGACCGGGGTGACTGCTGATATCAGCAGGCACCCCGCGCAAATGCCCAGGGGGATCATCAGACCCCCCAAGTCGGTGATCGGCGCAAATCGCAAGTGAATTCACACTTGTGATTTGCGCCTATTCCGGGTCATATGAGTGTATGGTGACCCGGTGACCCGGAATATAAGTGGGATTGCGGTTGTCCAAGACACCTATGATCCACCCCTATGCAATCCCTAATTTAGTCCTCAAATGCACATGGCGCTCTCTCACTTCGGAGCCCTGTCGTATTTCAAGGAAACAGTTTAGTGCCACATATGGGGTATTTCCATACTCGGGAGAAATTGCACTTCAAATTTTGTGGGGCTTTTTTCCTTTTACCCCTTATGAAAAGGAAAAGTTGGGGGGCTACAACAGCCTGTTAGTGTAAAAAAAAAATATTTTTTTACACTAACATGCTGGGGTTGCCCCATACTTTTTATTTTCACAAGTGGTAAAAGCAAAAAAAAAAATAATTTGTAACGCAATTTCTCCTGAGTACGGAAATACCCCATATGTGGGCGTAAAATGTTCTGTGGACGCATAACAAGGTTCAGGAGTGAGAGAGCACTATGTACATTTGAGGCCTAAATTGGTGATTTGCACAGGGGTGGCTGATTTTACAGCGGTTCTGACATAAACGCAAAAAAATAAACACCCACATGTGACCTCATTTTGGAAACTACACCCCTCACGGAACGTAACAAGGGGTATAGTGAACCTTTGCACCCCACAGGTGTTTTACAAATTTTCATTAAAGTTGGATGGGAAAATGAAAAAAAAAATGTTTTCACTAAAATGTTGGTGTTACCCTAAATTTTTCATTTTCACAAGGGAAAATAGGAAAAAAGCCCCCCAAAATTTGTAACCCCATTTCTTCTGAGTAAGAAATACCCCATATGTGGATGTAAAGTGCTCTGCGGGTGAACTACAATGTTCAGAAGAGAAGGAGCGCCATTGGGATTTTGAAGAGAAAATTTGTCCGGAATTGAAGTCCACGTGTGTTTACAAAGCCCCCATAGCGCCAGAACAATGGACGGGGGGTCCCCATTTTGGAAACAACACCCTTCACAGAATGTAATAAGGGGCACAATGAGCATTTACGCCCCACAGGTGTCTGACAGGTTTTTGGAACAGTGATCCGTGAAAATGAAACATTTTATTTTTTATTTGCACAGCCCACTGTTCCAAAGATCTGTCAAATGCCAGTGGGGTGTAAATACTCACTGCACCCTTTATTAAATTCTATGAGGGGTGTAGTTTCCAAAATGGGGTCACATGTGGGGGGGGGGTCCACTGTTCTAGCCCCACGGGGGGCTTTGTAAACGCACATGGCCCCTGACTACCATTCCAAACAAATTCTCTTTGAAAAAGCTCAATGGCACTCCTCTTCTGAGCAGCGCCAGCAGAGCACTTGACGTCCACACATGGGGTATTTCCATACTCAGAAGAAATGGGGTTACAAATTTTGGGGGTAATTTTCTCCTATTACCCCTTGTAAAAATGTAAAATTTGGGGAAAAAACTGCATTTTAGTGAAAAAAAATGCTTTTCATTTATATATCTGACTTTCACAAAAAGTCGTCAAACACCTGTGGGGTGTTAAGACTCACTGTACCCCTTGTTACGTTCCTTGAGGGGTGTAGTTTCTAAAACAGTATGCCATGTGTTTTTTTTTTTTTTTGCTGTTCTGGCACCATAGGGGCTTCCTAAATGCGACATGCCCCCCAAAAACCATTTCAGCAAAATTTGCTTTCCTAAAGCCAAATGTGACTCCTTCTCTTCTGAGCATTGTAGTATACCCGCAGAACATTTTACGTCCTAACATGGGGTATTTATATACTCAGAAGAGAAGGGGTTACAAATTTTTGTTGGCATTTTCTGCCATTACCCTTTGTAAAAATGATAAATTTGGGGAAAAAACTGCACTTTAGTGAAAACATTTTTTTTTCATTTATACATCCGACTTTAACGAAAAGTCGTCAAACACCTGTGGGGTGTTAAGGCTCACTGGTCCCCTTGTTACGTTCCTTGAGGGGTGTAGTTTCCAAAATAGTATGCCATGTGGGGGTTTTCTGCTGTTATGGAACCATAGGGGCTTCCTAAATGTGACATGCCCCCCAAAAACCATTTCAGCAAAATTCACTCTCCAAAATCCCATTGTCGCTCTTTCCCTTCTGAGCCCTCTACTGCGCCCGCCGAACACTTGACATCCAAATATGAGGTATTTCCTTACTCGAGAGAAATTGGGTTACACATTTTGGGGGGCTTTTTCTTCTATTACCCCTTGTAAAAATTCAAAAACTGGGTCTACAAGAACATGTGAGTGTAAAAAAAATGAAGATTTTGAATTTTCTCCTTCCCTTTGCTGCTATTCCTGTGAAACACCTAAAGGGTTAACAAACTTTCTGAATGTCATTTTGAATACTTTCTTCACCAAGAAATGATTCAAGTATTGGTGAAAATGTCATGAAAAAACTATCTTGGAATCAGTATGAACGGTAAAAGCATCCCAGAGTTATTAATGCTTAAAGTGACAGTGGTCAGATGTTCAAAAAATGGCCTGGTCCTTAAGGTATAAATGGGCTGTGTCCTTAACCTGTTCAGGACCCAAGTAGTATGAATATGTCTTGGGACCCTGGTACTTAACGTCCTGAGTAATTCCGGTCTCCGCGGCTCGCCGGGTGGAGATCGGAAGCGGATGCCTGCTGAAATCGTTCAGCAGGCATCCAGGACAAACGCCGAGGGGGGACAAAATCGCGAGGGAAATCGCCCCTGCGATCTGCGGCGATACCGGGCTGATCGGGTCTCTGGGACCCGACCGCCCGGTAATTTTGCATGATCCCGGTTGTCACAGACAGCCAGGACCATGCTGGAGTATAGGAGCAAGGTGGTAAGCCTGCCACCTCCTCCTATCCCCTGCGATTCCTCGGTTAGCTAACCGACCAATCGCAGGGGGGGGGGGGGGGGGGGGGCGGTTACTTCCTCCCACCCTGCCCGGCCCCTGGAAGTCCGGAGAGAACGGGAGGAAAACTGGAGAATGCGGCGGGGGACGGGGGAGTGCTGGGGTCCGGCCCCGGTACTTACCTCGTCCCTGAAGACCCGGAGGTGGAGACAGGTGAGTGGATCTTCGGCGGCGTCGCTGGACCTTTGCAGCAGTCCAGACCGCCGTAAAGCGATCTCGACTGCTCCATCTGGTCCCCTTACACTAAAACTCCCAGCATGTCCAGACAGCCCTTGGCGTCTGGGTATGCTGGGAGTTGCAGTTTTGAATCATCTGGAGGTCCACAGTTTGGAGACCATTGTGCCTTTCCAGATGTTGCAAAACTACACATACTCAGCATGCCCTTACTGTCCATGCTGGGAGTTGTAGTTCTGTAACATCTGGCCCTTCAAACTGCTGAACTACAACTCCCAGCATGCCTGGACAGTTTTGGCATGCTGGGAGTTGTAGTTTTGCAACATCTGGAAGGGCACAGATTGGGAACCACTGTATTAGTGGTCTGCAAACTGTAGTCCTCCAGATGTTGCAAAACTACAACTCCAAGCTTGCTGGGAGTTGTAGTTCGGCAACATCTGGCTCTAAAGATGTTGCCGAACTACTACTTCCAGCATGCCTGAGAATGTTCAGGAGTAGTGGTTTTGCAACGACTGGAGGCACACTGGTTGGGAAACATTGTCTGTTTCCTAACTCAGTGTTTCCCAACCCGCGTGCCTCCAGCTGTTGTAAAACTATAACTAACAGCATGCACCGATAGACTGTGCATGCTGGGAGTTGTAGTTTTGCAACAGCTGGAGCCCCCCCCCCCCCCCCCCGTGAATGTACAGCCCCCCCCAGTGAATGTACAGGGGGCTTACAGGCTTATCAGGCTGCAAGTTTGCGGGAAACTCGCTGTAATACCCCGCCCGTGTGACTGTACCCTAAAAACACTACACTACACTTACACTAACAGAAAATAAAATAAAAGGTAAAAAACACTACATACACATACCGCCCCCCTCCCCAATAAAAATGAAAAACGACTAGTACGCCACTGTTTCCAAAATGGAGCCTCCAGCTGTTGCAAAACAACAACTCCCAGTATTGCCGGACAGCCGTTGACTGTCCAAGCATGCTGGGAGTTTTGCTACAGCTGGAGGCACGCTATTTGGGAATCACTGGCGTAGAATACCCCTTTGTCCACCCCTATGCAAATCCCTAATTCAGGCCTCACATGGCGTTCTCTCACTTCGGAGCCCTGTCGTATTTCAAGGCAACAGTTTAGGCCCACATATGGGGTATCGCTGTACTCGGGAGAAATTGCCTAACAAATTTTGGGGGGCTTTTTCTCCTTTCACCCCTTATGAAAAGGTGAAGTTGGGGTCTTCACCAGCATGTTAGTGTAAAAAAAAAAAAAAAAATTTACACTAACATGCTGGTGTTGCCCTATACTTTTCATTTTGACAAGAGGTAAAAAGGAAAAAAGCCCCCCAAAATTTGTAATGCAGTTTCTCCCAACTACGGAGATACCCTATATGTGGGCGCAAAGTGCTCTGGGGGCGCACAACAAGGCCCAGAATGGAGAGTGCACCATGTACATTTGAGGTGATTTGCACAGGGGTGGCTGATTGTTACAGTGGTTTTGACAAACGCAAAAAAAACAAAACCCCACATGTGACCCCATTTCGGAAACTACACCCCTCACGGAATGTAATGAGGGGTGCAGTGAGAATTTACCCCCCACTGGTGTCTGACAGATCTTTGGAACAGTGGGCTGTGCAAATTAAAAATGTTGAACAGCCCACTGTTCCAAAGATTTTACAGACACTAGTGGGGGGTAAATGCTCACTGTACCCCTTGTTACATTCTACAAGGGGTCTAGTTTCCAAAATGGTATGCCATGTGGGGGTTATTTTGCTGTCCTGGCACCATAGGGGCTTCCTAAATGTGACATGCCCCCCGAGCAAAATTTGCTTTCAAAAAGCCAAATATGACTTTCTCTTCTGAGCATTGTAGTTCGCCCGTAGTGCACTTCAGGTCCACTTATGGGGTACCTCCATACTCAGAAGAGATGGGGTTACAAATTTTGTGGGGTATTTTCTGCTATTAACCTTTGCATAAATGTGAAATTTGGGGGGGAAACACAAATTTTAGTGAAATTTTTTTTTTTTTTTTACGTATGCAAAAGTCGTGAAACCCCTCTGGGGTATTAAGGCTCACTTAATTCCTTGTTACTTTCCTCAAGGGGTCTAGTTTTCAAAATGGTATGCCATGTGTTTTTTTTTTTGCTGTCCTGGCACCATATGGGCTTCCTAAATGTGACATGCCCCAGAGCAAAATTTGCTCTCAAAAAGCCAAATATGACTCCTTCTCTTCTGAGCATTGTAGTTTGCCCGTAGTGCACTTCAGGTCAACTTATGGGGTACCTCCATACTCCAAAGAGATGGGGTTACAAATTTTGTGGGGTATTTTCTGCTATTAACCCTTGCAAAAATGAGAAATTTGGGGGGAAACACATTTTAGTAAAAATTTTTTTTTTTTTTTTTTTTACATATGCAAAAGTGGTGAAACACCTGTGGGGTATTAAGGCTCACTTAATTCCTTGTTACATTCCTCAAGGGGTCTAGTTTCCAAAATGGTGTGGCATGTGTTTTTTTTCTGTTCTGGCACCATAGGGGCTTCCTAAATGCAACATGCCCCCCAAAAACCATTTCCGAAAAACGTACTCTCCAAAATCCCCTTGTAGCTCCTTCGCTTCTGAGCCCTCTACTGCTCCCGCTGAACACTTTACATAGACATATGAGGTATGTGCTTACTCGAGAGAAATTGGGCTACAAATATAAGTATACATTTTCTCCTTTTACCCCTTGTAAAAATTCAAAAATTGGGTCTACAAGAAAATGCGAGTGTAAAAAATGAAGATTGTGAATTTTCTCCTTCACTTTGCTGCTATTCCTGTGAAACACCTAAAGGGTTAAAATGCTGACTGAATGTCTGTCACGATTCGGTTTACAGGTTGTGGATCCACTGTGTCAGCGAGGGATTGGCGTGGACCGTGCCGGTGGACCGGTTCTAAGAGGCTACTGGTGTTCACCAGAGCCCGCTGCAAAGCGGGATGGTCTTGCTGCGGCGGTAGCAACCAGATCGTATCCACTAGCAACGGCTCAACCTCGCTGACTGCTGAGAAGGCGTGGGACAGAAGGACTAGGCAGAGGCAAGGTCAGACGTAGCAGAAGGTCGGGGCAGGCGGCAAGGTTCGTAGTCAGTAAGGATAGCAGGAGATCTGGTAACACAGGCTTGGACAACACTAAACGCTTTCACTGGCACAAGGCAACAAGATCCGGCAAGGAAGTGCAGGGGAAGTGAGGTAATATAGCCAGGGAGCAGGTGGAAGCTAATCAGGCTAATTGGGCCAGGCACCAATCATTGGTGCACTGGCCCTTTAAGTCTCAGAGAGCTGGCGCGCGCGCGCCCTAGAGAGCGGAGCCGCGCGCGCCAGCACATGACAGCCGGGGACCGGGACGGGTAAGTGACTTGGGATGCGATTCGCGAGCGGGCGCGTCCCGCTATGCGAATCGCATCCCCGCCGGCAATGTCAGTGGAGAGAGCGGAGCCGCGCGCGCCAGCACATGACAGCCGGGGACCGGGACGGGTAAGTGACTTGGGATGCGATTCGCGAGCGGGCGCGTCCCGCTATGCGAATCGCATCCCCGCCGGCAATGTCAGTGCAGCGCTCTCGGTCAGCGGGTCTGACGGGGCGCTGCAGAGATAGAGACGCCGTGAGCGCTTCGGGGAGGAGCAGGGACCCGGAGCGCTCGGCGTAACAGTACCCCCCCCCCCTAGGTCTCCCCCTTCTTTTGTCCGGCAACTGCTTCACATGGGACGAGGACACCGGGAGTGATTGTAGGGTTTCCTCGGCGGGAGGCACAGGCGTAGATTGCAAAGGATACTGTGGGAGAGGTGCCCAGAGGTCTAGGTCTTTTTCCTGGCGGAGCTCCCGGTGTCTCTCAGAAAAACGCATGTCAATGCAGGTGGCCAAATGGATAAGTTCTTGCAGGTTGGCAGGAATCTCTCGTGCGGCCAGCACATCCTTGATGTTACTGGATAGGCCTTTTTTAAAGGTCGCGCAGAAAGCCTCGTTATTCCAAGATAATTCGGAAATGAGAGTACGAAATTGGATGGCGTACTCGCCTACTGAAGAATTACCCTGGACCAGGTTCAGCAGGGCAGTCTCGGCAGAAGAAGCTCGGGCTGGTTCCTCGAAGACACTACGGACTTCAGCGAAGAAGGACTGGACTGTGGCTGTGGCAGGATCATTGCGGTCCCAGAGCGGTGTGGCCCAAGACAAGGCCTTTCCAGAAAGAAGGCTCACTACGAACGCTACCTTAGACCGTTCTGTAGGAAATAGGTCCGACAACATCTCCATATGCAGGGAACATTGAGACAAAAATCCACGGCAGAGTCTAGAGTCCCCATCAAATTTGTCCGGCAGGGACAAGCGGAGGCTAGGAGCGGCCACTCGCTGCGGAGGAGGTGCAGGAGCTGGCGGAGGAGATGGTTGCTGCTGTAGCAGTGGCAGAAGTTGCTGTAACGTGGCGGTCAACTGCGACAGCTGCTGTCCTTGTTGGGCAATTTTCTGCGATTGCTGAGCGACCACCGTGGTAAGGTCAGCGAGACTTCGCATCGGCACCTCAGCGGGTTCCATGGCCGGATCTACTGTCACGATTCGGCTTACAGGTTGTGGATCCACTGTGTCAGTGAGGGATTGGCGTGGACCGTGCCGGTGGACCGGTTCTAAGAGGCTACTGGTGTTCACCAGAGCCCGCCGCAAAGCGGGATGGTCTTGCTGCGGCGGTAGCAACCAGGTCGTATCCACTAGCAATGGCTCAACCTCGCTGACTGCTGAGAAGGCGTGGGACAGAAGGACTAGGCAGAGGCAAGGTCAGACGTAGCAGAAGGTCGGGGCAGGTGGCAAGGTTCGTAGTCAATAAGGATAGCAGGAGATCTGGTAACACAGGCTTGGACAACACTAAACGCTTTCACTGGCACAAGGCAACAAGATCCGGCAAGGAAGTGCAGGGGAAGTGAGGTAATATATCCAGGGAGCAGGTGGAAGCTAATCAGGCTAATTGGGCCAGGCACCAATCATTGGTGCACTGGCCCTTTAAGTCTCAGAGAGCTGGCGCGCGCGCGCCCTAGAGAGCGGAGCCGCGCGCGCCAGCACATGACAGCCGGGGACCGGGACGGGTAAGTGACTTGGGATGCGATTCGCGAGCGGGCGCGTCCCGCTATGCGAATCGCATCCCCGCCGGCAATGTCAGTGCAGCACTCCCGGTCAGCGGGTCTGACCGGGGCTCTGCAGAGAGAGAGACGCCGTGAGCGCTCCGGGGAGGAGCAGGGACCCGGAGCGCTCGGCGTAACAATGTCATTTTGAATACTTTGGGTGGGGGGTGCAGTTTTTATAATGGGGTCATTTTTGGGGTATTTCAAAGATGAAGACCCTTCAAATCCACTTCAAACCTGAACTGGTCCCTGAAAAATAGTGAGTTTGAAAATGTTGTGAAAAATTGGAAAATTGCTGCTGAACTTTGAAGCCCTCTGGTGTCTTCCAAAAGTAAAAACTCATCAATTTTATGATGAAAACATAAAGTAGACATATTGTATATGTGAATAAAAAAAAATTATTTGGAATATCCATTTTCCTTACAAGCAGAGAGCTTCAAAGTTAGAAAATTGCAAAATTTTCAAATTTTTCATCAAATTTTGGGATTTTTCACCAAGAAAGTATGTAAGTTACCACAAAATTTTACCACTATGTTAAAGTAGAATATGTCACGAAAAAACTATCTCGGAATCAGAATGATAACTAAAAGCATTCCAGAGTTATTAATGTTTAAAGTGACAGTGGTCAGATGTTCAAAAAATGGCCGGGTCCTAAGGTGTAAAATGGCTGGGTCCTTAAGGGGTTAAGGGGTTAATTTTGCACCCATATAAGGGCTTGTTTTTTGCATCACCAATTGTACTTTGAAATGACATTACTTATTTTACAAAATAATCTGTGGCGAAACAAAAAACGTATTTGTGGGGTGAGATTTAACAAAAACGCCATTTTGTAACTTTTGGGGGCTTCTATTTCTACACAGTGCACTTTTTGTTAAAAATTACACCTTATCTTTATTCTTTGGGTCCGGATACAGGCCTACCTAGTTTATATAGGTTTTGTTTTATTTTACTACTTTAAAAAACTTTTAACTACATGCACTAAAATTAGAATGTTTAAAATTGGCATCTTCTGACAACTATAACTTTTCTATAATTTGTTGTGATGGGATTTTTTGATTTCTTTTTTTTTTTTTTATGGTACATGAAGGGACCAAAAATGTGCAATTTTGGACTTTGGTACTTTTTAACATGTACGCCATCGACCGCGCAGGTACGCCCTGAGTCCTTATGTACCCGGATGCCAGGGCATACTTGTACGCCCTGAGTCCTTAAGTGATTAATTCTTTGCTCAGCTTGCTTTCTATTAGATCTTCAAAGACTTTCTTTGATCAGTAGTTCATCTATGCTCCTTCTCTCTGTCGCTCTCAACTTTCTCTCCAAGATGGGGGCTGCAATGCAGTGCATAGGATTTCATTAGGCTTTTTAATCTACCCCTATGCTGTTTCCTGATTGGCCTGGAGTCTGTGATTTCAGAATATACTATACGTGTTCCCCCCCCCCCTCCTCCCCTGTTTTTGTTTTATGTGGAAAATGTGCCTGGTTTGTTATGTTTACACTTAAAATGACATTATTAATCTCTAAAGGTGTAAATGTATGCCCTGAACCTGCCCCCGGTCTTATGCTTTCTTTAACAAAAAAACTAAGAACTTCTAGTCCGGTTTAACAAAAAACAGCTATTCTAGCTGTGAAAGTGGACTGGGCTTTTTATGCCACTTTACCTGTATTTTCAGGGTTTAACAAAAACAAAGAATTTCTGAGTTTAACAAAATTCATTATTTCTAGCTGTGAGAGTCAAAGTTGATCTGTATATTCTGGGTTTACCAAAAAACAGAGCATTTCCAGAGTTGAAAAGTTGTGTCAGTCTCAGCGATGTGCTAGCTGTATGCGGGAAAGTTTGCGTTCAGTTTAGCTATCCTAGACCTAGAGTGCTAAAATAGTCTTCCTCAACACTGCCTCATTTGTGACATTCTAACACAGTGGAATTCAACATTACACATGTTGGACTGCTTGTACCAGCAGCAAAAACTTGGTGACAGATTACCTAATGCAGCAGATAGACAGCTGTTGGGGCCATTGTGACTTTCAGCTAAGGCATTGGCAACCAATCATAGAACACTGTTGCATGCTTAGGCCTTTCGAAGAGGCAACAATACTTGCTAGTAAGGACAACTGTGGAATTGTGATGATTGACCATGGGATGGAGAAAGGTTCACATCCGGCTGGCAGCAGTATGAATGTTCTTCTTGCTGGCTACAGTAAGTCATATTATCTGAGCTTCTTGACAAATAATTACAAGATCTTGTAAATCTGTGATAACTCAATTCCTTCATTCCAGAAACTATAAGCCTTGTGAGACACTCTTATGACATCGAATATCTTTTTGCCCTCAGAGCTTACAAGTTACCTTGCATACAAACAAAATGGAAAGCCTGGAATCAATATGTAAACTCTCTGGATAATACGCATCTCATAGCATCTCATCCTTGAAGTGTCATTACTGATTCTCTGATTCTGTTTAGAATAAGCATACCAATGCAAAATAAACTCTAATTAGTATTACTACTCTGCCCCAGGGATAATAAGACCATCAATAATTGTTTTTGAAGATTTATCTAACAGGGCCATAGACCACGAATAGGCCTTCACATACTGCAGAAAAATAAATCTAATGGAGGCCTTAAAGGGGTACTCCGGCGCTTAACATCTTATCCCCTATCAAAAGGACAGGGGATAAGATGTTAGATTGCAGGGATCCCGACGTTGGGGACCCACGCTATCTCTCCTGCAGCACTCCCGTTTTTCAGCTGCACGGGGCAAGGATCGCTCTGATGATGGGTGCTGCAGGGGACGGAGTATCGTGATCTCACAGCTCCGCCCCCTCGTGACATCACGCCCCACCTCCTCAATGCAAGTCTATGGGAGGAGGCATGGCTGCCATCACGCCCCCTCCCATAGAATTGCATTGAGGGGGTGGGGCGATACTCCATCCCCTGCACCGATCCTCGCTCTGTGCAGCTGAATAAGGTGGGGGTTGAAGGAGAGATTGCTGGGGTCCCCAGCAGCAGGATCCCTGGGATCTAACATCTTATCCCTATCCTTCTGACTCTCCCTTAGTCCCCACCAATCTCTGTTGTTGATCCTACCTTTCACCAGGGTAGGTCTCCTTCTGTGTTTAGATGTTGGCAGGCAGGAAGGGTCAGAACAGCGGCGCATGAAGAGATTAGTAGAATCTGTAGTGGATAAATCCAGGAAACATATATACATCTTCAATGAACTACGATTAAAGTATGATATAGTGGGACTTCACCCATTTCCCTATGTTCAAACCTTTAGTTACCTTTATAATATGACACAGCACTTAACAGGCATGGATTGGGAGGTTCCATTTTTTAATATGACGCCATCACATCATCTCTTTTTTTGCAGCTAAACCCCTTCCCTAAATCCCATTAGGAGATGGTGTATAAGATTACAAATACACCCTTTTCCAAATTATTATGCAAATTCTATTTAAGTGTCACAAAGATTAAATATTTTGTTTTTCAGTATAACACATGGAGGGCTCTTTCGATCACTGAAAACAATTTTGGACACCTGTGATAATTAGATTGCCAGGTGAGCCTAATTTAAGGAAAAACTACTAAAGGTGGGTGTTCTACATTATTAAGCAGAGCACCAATTTTAAGTAATGTGGGGAAGAAAAAGGATCTCTCTGCTGCTGAAAAGAGTGAAATAGTTCAATGCCTGGGACGAGGTATGTAAAAATTTGATATTTCATGAAAACTTAAGCGTGATCATCACACTATTAAGAGATTTGTGGCTGATTCAGAGCACAGATGGGTTTGTTCAGATAAAGGCACATCGAGGAAGATTTCTGCCAGATTCATGCATCGGATTAAGAGAGCAGCTGCTAAAATACCATTACATAGCAGAAAACAGATATTTGAAGCTGCTGGTGCCTCTGTAGTCCCATGGAAATCAAAGTGTAGCGTCCTCCAGAGTCTTGCAACTGTGCATAAACCTTCTATTCGGCCACCACTTACCAATGCTCACAAGCAGAAACAGCTGCATTGGACAGAAAATACATGAAGACTAATTTTCAAACAGTCTTGTTGACTCATGAGTGCCGTGCAACCCTGGATGGTCCAGATGGTTGGAGTAGTGGGTGGTTGATGGACAGCCACCCTGTTCCAACAAGGCTGTGACGTCAGCAAGGCAGTGGTGGAGTCATGTTTTGGGCTGGAATCATGGGTAGAGAGCTGGTCGGCCCCTTTAGGGTCCCCAAAGGTGTAAAGATGACTTCTGCAAAGTTTGTGGAGTTTCTGACTGACCACTTTCTTCCCTGATACAGAAGAAGAACTATGCTTCCCATAATAAAATCTTCATGCATGACAATGCACCATATCATGCTGCAAAGAAAACCTCTGCAGCAATAGCTGCTACGAGGACCTCCCCTGACCTCAATCTTATTGAATACCTTTGGAGCATCCTCAAGCAAAAGATCTATAAGTGTGGGAGGCAGTTTACATCCAAATAGCAGCTCTGGGAGGCTATTCTGACATCTTGCAAACAAATTCAAGCAGAAACTGTCCAAAAACTCACAAGTTCAATGGATGCAAGACTTGTGAAGCTGCTATCAAATTAGGGGTCCTATGTTAAAATGTAACATGATCTGTTAAAATGTTTAAAATGTTGTTAAAAGTTTGATTGAAATATCTTTGGATTTCAGTAAATATGCTGCAAACACAACAAATGACAATTTTCAATTCTTTACAACCTATAAAGTGTTTTGAAACTTACTGTGTGCAATTATTTGGAACAGTGCATTGTAAGTTGTTTATGTTTAAACAAAATATGGTTATCATTAGGAGGTTTGTTCACTAAAATTTGAATTGTACTCTTAATAGTTAATATGAGAATTATGCTGACTGTTAATTTCATCAATTATTTAGGTAAATGAGAAAAATATAATTTGCAGAATAATTTGGAACAGGGTGTATATCTCCCCCATAGGGGTTACCTCATTGTCAATACCATAGACCACTCTTGTCTAAAACGTAAAGCTCCTTACACTGACCTCTTGCATTGTTCCATCTCCTGCCCTACTATAAAAAAAAAATGTTGGGACAGTGTTTGAGTGTATAGGGCAGTGTTTCCCAACCAGGGTGCCTCCAGATGTTGCAAAACTACAACTCCCAACTGGGAGTTGTAGTTGTGCAACATCTGGAGGCACCCTGGTTGGGAAACATTGCTATATGGCCTCTTGTCTCCGTCTCACTCCCCAGTGGTGAATATTAGGTATCCTGCTGGAACAATCTTCAGTGAGGCTAGCCTATGAGAAAAGGCTATTGTTTATATCTCTGCACAGAAATCTATAATTCATTATTGGATATCTAGTTCCCTGCCTTTCTCCCATTTCCTTTATGAAAAACATATGTTTTTTTTCTTTTCTTTATGGACTGGATAGAAATCGTCCTAAGGCTGGGTTCACATTACATTTTCAGCAATACGGGACTGTATACAGCTGTGGGGGAGCAAAAACCGGGCACTCCCATATCCCAGCCGTATGCGGCCTGTATGTAATTCATTTCAATGAGCCGACCGGAGTGAAACGCTGACTCTGGTCGGCTCACTTATTGCCCCGTATGTGTTTTTCCCACTGGACATGAAATCTTGGTGTACCACAGTTTTAGGTCCGGTGGGAAAACTGTATACAGGGCAAAAATGAGCCGAACAGAGTCAGCGTTTCACTCCGGTCAGTTCATCAAAATTAATTACATACGGGCCGTATATGGCTGGGATACCGGAGCACCCAGTTTTCGCTCCCCCCAGCCGTATATGGTCCCGTATTGCTGAAAACGTAATGTGAACCCAGCCTTACTCAGAGAGAGGTGGGTAAAGTGCTTTTTTCTCACCTGGACCATGCTTTGGTCTTCCTACCTAGTGTTTGAAACAAACTATTAAGGGTTAATACTCAATTTGTTTACCTGACTAACTTTCTGTTGATGTGGGGTCTAAATATGGGCTACTTATTACTTAAACTACTCCAGGTGACCAATCTTTTTCAAAGAGTTCTGCTAACTCATATCAGACAGGATGGGCCCTGGATCATGAATGAGATATGTAAAACTTTATAATAAATCGTCCATAAAAATTGAAAGCTAAAGAAAAGTTGTGAAGGATGCAGGTAATACATGGAGATGCAACCATTTTCTACCAGACACCTTTTGAATGGTATTCTAATTGTTGGGATGGGATCCCTCCTCCATAAATCTGAAATCCCGACACCTACACAATGAAATATTAATACTTGGTATAGAATTTATTACTTTTCTTTAGAAACCAATTGTGCTGAAACTTCAGAAAAACTGGAAGTGTAAAGCGTCCTGCTGGTGCTTGGCTTTAATGATTTTCTCGGAGGGCTCATTACATAACAAAGGGTTTGGAGTCACTAGGAGGTGTACCACTTTGAATTTTTTTTTTAAGGGGGAATGTAACAAGAAATGTGCCTAAATATAGATGGAAAAAAAATATATAGATGGAAAGTTTAAAGGGTTACTCCGCTCCACAGTGTCCAGAACATTGAGTTCCTGAACGCTGTGTGCGGGCTCCTGTGTTCATGCCCACGGAAGCGTTCACGGCCGACGCATCCCCTTCCCATAGACTTTCATTGAGGGGGCAGGCCGTGACATCACGAGGGGATGGGCATGAACACGGAAGCCCGCACACAGCATTAAGGAACTCCGTGTTCCGGACGCTGGGGATCGGACTAACCCTTTAATCTATCAGAAGAAGAGATGATGATCCAAGAATTCCAGCTTTATTAAGGCACACGGTAAAAGCAGGTACAGCAACCTTTCAGCAACACATCAGATGCGTTTCTGGCACATGCACACTCTTCGTCAGTGATCGCCTCTTGCACAGGTATCCATTATATTGTAACATTAACAGGAGGGGTTAATGACAAAAAAAAACATCATTACACTACAAACCATATAAGTGAATTACATACAGTTATATCAGGTGACACCGGTGATGCCTTTACTGAGTCGTTCACTTTCCTTTTTCTGCTCCATCCAGCTGAGGTCGACATGATCATTTCTTACAGAGACTGCTCATTTCTGCAGAACCTGCAGGAAAAAAACATTTTAGGCTCCTCACTTTTCCAAGATCTATAGTGCCCCAAACTGTAATAGTTGCCCCTCCCCCATTTAGGTAGCAGCCACTCAGTAGGTGACAGTCCCCCTGCAGGATCTTTCCTCACCTCAAGGTAGCAGTCCCCCTGTAGATAGTTGCCCCCCTTCGTAAGTAGCAGTCCCCCTTAAGATAGTTGCCCCCCTGTAAATAGATGTCTCCCCATAGGTAGCACTCCCTCTGTAAATATCCCCCCCCCCTGTAGGTAGCAGACCCCTGTAGATAGATCCCCACTTGTAGGTAGCAGATCCCCTCAAGATAGATGTCTCCTCTGTAGGTAGCAGACCCCATGTAGGTAGATGTCCCTCTGTAGGTAGCAGAACCCATGTAGGTAGATGCCCCCCTGTAGGGAGCAGACCCATGTGGATAGATTCCCACCTGTAGGTAGCAAATCCTCTGAAGATAGATGCCCCCACTCTAGGTTGCAGAACTCCTGTAGATAAATGCCTCCCCAGTTGGTAGCATGCCCCCTTTTGGTAGCTGTCATGCCTGCACAAGCAGTCTCCCTGTAGAAAGATGATCCCCCTTCCCCCTCCTGTAGATAGCAGTGCCCCTGTAGGTAGCAGACACCCCCCGATAGGTAGCAGACCCTCCTCCCCTTGTAGGTAGAAGACCCCCCTCCCTTGTATGTAGCAGACCCCCCTGTAGGTAACAGCCCCCCCTTGTAGGTATCAGGTAACAGCCCCCCTTTGTAGGTAGAGGCCCCCCTTGTAGGTAGCAGACTCCCCCCTTGTAGGTAGCAGACCCCCCCATAGGTGGCAGACCCCTCCCCTGTAGGCAGCAGACCTCTCCTTTGTAGGTATCAGAACCCTCCCTGTAGGTAGCAGAGCCCCCCCCCCATAGGTAACAGACCCATCCCCTGTAGGTAGTAGAGCCCTCCTGTAGGTAACAGACCCCCCCCCCCCTTTTGGTAGCAGTCCCCATGTAGGTAGATTCCCCCCCTGGAAGGAAGGAACCCTTATTAGAAAGATGATCCCCCTTCCCCCTCCTGTAGGTAACAGTGCCCCTGTAGATAGCAGACCCCCCATAGGTGGCAGACCCTTCTTGCTTTGTAGGTAGAATCCCCCCTCCCTTTTAGGTAGTAGACCCCCCTACCTTGTAGGTAGAAGACCCCCTCCCTGTGGGTAACAGTCCCCCCCTTGTAGGTAGCAGACTCCCCCTTGTAGATAGCAGACCCCCCCCCCTTCTAGGTAGCAGACCTCCCCTGTAGGTAGCAGAACACCCCTGTAGGTCAAGGAACTCCACTGCCCCCCCCCCCCCCGCACGAATAGAGCACAGAAGCTGCCATTACCTGCTATGGCTGCCGCTGTCTTCTGATGATGATGTAGCACGGGACGTGCCTGCGTGCTGCACATCCTGCTACACTACGCAGCAGCCATTGCCCTCTTAAAGTGGCAGTGGCTGCTGGCCCCAGCGGACCTTCATTGGCCAACCCACGTAAGTAATTTCGGGATGGCGGAACATGACCCAAAAAGGGGGATGTCCCGCCGGATCCAGAACGGTTGGGAGGTATGCCCTCACCCCATTACCCTTTATGTCATCTTTCCTCCTGAGCCCCCATATTTTACCTCCATGCCCTCACACCCCTTAGCCTCTACGTCAGTGTTTCCCAACCAGGGTGACTTATAGCTGTGGCAAAACTACAACTTTCAGCATGCTCAGACAGCCATAGGCTGCCTGGGAATGCTGGGAGTTGTAGTTTTGCAACAGCTGGAAGCAATGGTTGGCAAACACTGCTCTATGTCCCCACCTCTCTTAGGCTATGTTTACAGGGCTGAATGTCCATGTGGAATTCTGACGGATTATTCTGCACGGACATTTCGCTGCAGCAAAGTCCCATTGATTTCAATAGGATCATGCTGCACTGTGCACATGGCAGAATTTCCGCCACAGATGTTTATCAAAAAGCTCATAACAAAAATGATACCAATAAAAACTACAGATCCAGCCCAAAAATGACCCTCAGGCTAAGTTTCCACTTGGTATTTTTTCTGGCAGTTTTTGGAAAACTGCCATTGCAGTGTATTCAAAAGGAATAGGACATATAAAGGAAGGACTTATATTTCTCCTCCCTTATGAATACACTTCTGACATTTGCTCAAAAACTGCAGTGGCCGTTTTCCAAAAAGCCTCATACAGCTTTGTATATGGAAAAAAACAAAAAAAGTTATAGGGGTCAGACGAGGACAATTTTAAGCATTAAAATTTTTGTACAAAAAGTTATAATTGTTTAAAAGTAAAATAAAACAAAACCTATATTAAACGGGTATCATTGTAATTGTATGGACCAGCAGAATAAATAGAACATAGCATTTTCACATCGGCAGGGCGCGCCGTCCTTGGGCACAGAATCAGTGACACGGACCCCGAGGCAGCGGGGAGCGGAAGTGTCGATCGAGTCGGCAAACTTTGGAGGGCAGTCCGCCAAGGCGCCCCGGCCCTCCGGAGGTGAAATGAAAAATTTCCTGGGCCTGGTTGTCGACCATAGGGAGGTGCGGCTCACTGTGGCCAGGAGGGCCCACCAAGCTAGCCCTCTAGCTTCTAGGACATCCCCAATGCTGAATGGAGAACTACAACTCCTAGCTGGCCCTATTTAACATCAAAATAACACAGTTTGAAGCCACTTTCTCTTTTGGCTAACTAATGAAAGCCTTATATAAGGGAGTTGTATGTATAATTATCTATAATTATGTTCACATAATGTTTGTTTTACATGCCGTTGTCCTGTGTTTATTTATAATGCAAATTTACCATAGCATCAGGACACAAGAATGATGCAGCTTCTCTTCTACTGTTCTGTTAATAGTAGGGATCGACCGATTATCGGCATGGCCGATATTATCGGCCGATAATCATGATTTTGGGCATTATCGGTATCGCCAATTATCTTGCCGCACCGCCCCCACCGCACCGCGACCGCCACCCCCCCGACCCGCCGCACCGCACCCCCGACCCGCCGCACTGCGTCACACCCCCCACCGTGATGCTGGGCGATATACCGGTATGGATTTTTGCCCATACCGCTATACCGGTCGGGCCCCTCCCCCACCCTCCGAGTCAATAAAAAATTAAACTTACCCGTAATGGGGGTGGTCCGGGCCATCCATCGTTCCTGTAGTGTCCGGGGGCGTTCCGGGTGAAGGGTGAACCGGTCCGGGCTGTCCTTCTTCTCCAGTGGTCATCTTCTCCACTCCGGGCAGGCTCCGGCCTAGTACACTGCATAGATGTGATGTCTCTACGCCATGATGTCAGGCAGCGGCGTCTGTGCAGCGTACAAGGCCGGAGCCTGCCCGGAGTGGAGAAGATGACCACCGGAACGCCCCTGGACACTACAGGAACGATGGATGGATGGCCCGGACCACCCTGACAGGTAGGGGGAGAGAAGCGGGTGGTGGCGGCGGCCTATGGCCTTGCAAAAGCCACTGCAGATCATTGATTTAAAGCGCCCGCTTTAAATCAATGATCTGCAGCGGTGTCACAGGGGGTTAAATAGACGATAACTTATACCGGAATATCGGTATAAGTTATCGGCTATCGGCCCTAACCTGCACCGATTATCGGTATCGGCCCTAAAAAACCGATATCGGTCGATCCCTAGTTAATAGCAAGATCAAGATGGATCCTGTTTTGTGTCAAGAAGAAGTCAATGACCACAGCATTTTTGAGGAAACATCAAAGCTGCCAGATGTTAGCTGGGAGTCCGTAGAAAAATATGACACACCATACCTTCACTGCAGTTTTACTTTTGGCATTTTCCCCTCTATAAGTTGAAAAAAAAAACTCCTAAAAAGAAAACCCATGTGTAAATGTTATCCTCACATAATGAGCAACAAGCAGGTGAATTTTTTTTACAAAACCCCCAAAACATTAATACTAGCACACGTTATTATGGGAAAAATCTGCTCATGGAGGACAAAAAGAGGACAGTCTTTGGTGCCACTTTTTTTCTGGCCAAGGGAACACTGAACAAAACCTATGTCTAAAGAAAACTTAAAAGGTACCTTTCTTGTAACTTTGGATGAAAAAACAGGATGTTTTATCAGGATACATTGAGTCCATTGTTTAAGCTATTTATAGCTCATCATGAGACTTAAAAATGTGACCTGTCAGCTATCAAGACTTAAAGGAGTACTCCGCCCCTAGACATCTTATCCCCTATCCAAAGGATATCCAAAGAATGTCTGATCGTGGGGGTCCCGTCCTGGGAACCCCCGCAATCTCTCCTGCAGCACCCCCGTCATCTTGTGCACGGAGTGAACTTCGGATCTTCTGGATAGGGGATAAGATGTCTATGGGTGGGGTACCCCTTTAAGGCCTAGTAAGTGCAACCTGGAGTTTATTACAATATCCAAAAAATTTCATGATGAAAAGATGAATATAATCCAAGGCTTCTCATTTTTGTAGTCTTAGGGTACAGGATATGCAACATATTTTGCTGCATATTTTGTCAGCTGATTTTGCTGCTTAACCCCAATGGGTAGCAAAATCAGTTGCAGAAAATATGCAGCTGATTCTGTACCCTTAGGGGGGAAATTAATCATTCCCTTTACTGGCACAGAGTGGCAAGCATGTGCAAATGTTGCACAATCTTCCACCTGCGCAAAAGAAACTGCAAAACTTTCATGCAGTTTTGCCTCTCTGTACTGGTGCAGGGGATGATAAATTGCCCCCTTAGTTTTTGTTTCACATGAATTCATTTATGAGTTTCTCGGGTTTGAAAACACCTTAAATAGCGAAAGAAAGAACTATAAAACTCTTCATTACACCGGTGTCTTTAATAATACATGAGTTAATAAAACATACATGAAGTTCTGTACTTTCTTGCATATTGAAAGGCTGCTGTTAATATTCACAGCGAGTGCTGCCACTAATTTACTATCCAATATTGTAGTTATAGGCATGAACTGTTCACAAAACAATTGAAATTTAATTAAAGATCTAATAGAAAACCATGTCCCTGCAATCCAGGACTGAGAGACAAAGATACAGAATGTTAAAAATGAGGTATTATATTCCAGCTGATTCACAGATGTACAGATTTCACAATACCTGTGCTGTTTACCGCGCAGCGTCAGCATTTTGTTATGGGAACATTGGGTATAATAAGGCTATCCTACTATCTAACATCAAGCAGTTATATATTTGGGAGCACATATTTCCAGGGAGCTGAATTAACATTTTTTTTATATGGCAAGGATAATGTCATAGTATATACCATATTTTATAGGACGCACAGGCGTATAAGACGCACCCAATTTATAGGTGCAAAATCTAAAAAAATAAAGATACTGAACCCAACAGTGGTCTTCAACCTGCGGACCTCCAGATGTTGCAAAACTACAACTCCCAGCATGCCCGGACAGCCAACGGCTGGGAGTTGTAGTTTTGCAACATCTGGAGGTCCGCAGGTTAAAGACCACTGGTATAGGAGGTAATACTCACGTGTCCCCGCCGCTCCGGACGCGTCAACGGTGCCCTGGATGTCGCTCCATCGCTGTCGCCGCGTCCCCGTGGTGTCCACGACGCTCTGGACTTCTTCTTCCCCGGGATCCACGCTTTCCATCGCCGTCATCACATCGCCGTCATCACGCCGCTTCTATTGGATGACGGCGTGCGCGACGGCATGCGCGACGACTACGGCCGGAGCAGCAGAACTAGGTAAGTATTGCTCCTTGTCCAGGGGACTACATACGGGCCAGCGGGGGAGACTTACAAATAGAGATGAGCGAATCGAAGCCGACGAACCCAAATTCGTTATGAATTTCATTAAATATTCGATTTGCAACGAATGCGAATATCGCCGCGAATACCATTTTGTACCTGTTAATCTGTCAAGGGCCTACATACTGTGAAAGTCCAAGCAAAATTACTCACCGGCTGGTGTTTAAAAAAAAAAAAAAAAATACTGAGTTTTTAGGCTCATTGTAGCGCATTTTTCTGCCCTCATAAGTGCATACCACATACCTACATGAAAGCAGTCTACTATTTTGTATATGTAAATCTGTAACAAGTCTAGATACTGGGAAAGTCCAGGCAAAAGTAATCACCGGCTGGTGTTTTACGAAAATACGTTATAGAAGTTTACTGTAGCGCATTTTTTTCCCCTCATACGTGCATACCACATACGTACATCTAAGTATTGTATCATTTTGTACCTGTTAATCCGTCAAGGGCCTACATACTGTGAAAGGACAGCCAAAAGTAATCACCTGCTGCTGTTGTAATACCCTCATATACGCACTAAGTATGTCAGGCAGAGAAGTGCCAGGACATGCACAGAGGAGTGGCAGAGGCCTAAATACTTCAAGCAGAGGTCGCAGCAGACTAGAGGCGAGTGGCAGCAGGAGTCTCAGAGCGGGCCTGAGCTCCCGTAATCAGCTAGTGGTCGTGTCTCGACCAACAACCCATCTGCCATTGTCGATTGGTTAACACGCTCATCCACTTCATCACAAGTGACATCTGACACCCCCAGTCAACAGTCGGTGGGTTCCTCTGACACAACCCTCATTTGGCATGGCCCGGGAGCAGTCCCTGTCCTCCCATTGCCTCTGTCCTATGCTGTTCCCTCCCCTAAAGAAGTATCTTATGCTGTGGGTTTAGCTCAACTATTCACTGAGGACAATCTAATAGAGGACAGTCAGCAGCTACTGACCAGCCAAGAAGGGGAGGAGACATGCGCCGTTTGTGTCACGATTTGGCTGGCTGGAGGTGGATCCTCTGTGCCAGAGAGGGATTGGCGTGGACCGTGCTGGTGGACCGGTTCTAAGTTGCTACTGGTATTCACCAGAGCCCGCCGCAAAGCGGGATGGTCTTGCAGCGGCGGTAGCAACCAGGTCGTATCCACCAGCAACGGCTCAATCTCTCTGACTGCTGAAGATAGGCGCGGTACAAGGGAGTAGACAAGAGCAAGGTCGGACGTAGCAGAAGGTCAGGGCAGGCAGCAAGGATCGTAGTCAGGGGCAACGGCAGGAGGTCTGGAACACAGGCTAGGAACACACAAGGGAACGCTTTCACTGGCACAATGGCAACAAGATCCGGCGAGGGAGTGCAGGGGGAGTGAAGAATAAGTAGGGAGTGCACAGGTGAGAATACTGATTAGGCCTGCTGCGCCAATCAGTGGCGCAGCGGCCCTTTAAATGGCAGAGACCCGGCGCGCGCGCGCCCTAAGGAGCGGGGCCGCGCGCGCCGGGACAACACAGACGGGGAACAGGTCAGGTACGGGAGCCGAGATGCGCATCGCGAGCGGGCGCGTCCCGCATTGCGAATCGCATCCCGGCTGGGAGTAATATCGCAGCGCACCCGGTCAGCAGGTCTGACCGGGGCGCTGCGAATGAGAGAATGCTGCGAGCGCTCCGGGGAGGAGCGGGGACCCGGAGCGCTCGGCGTAACAGTACCCCCCCCCCCCCCCTTGGGTCTCCCCCTCTTTTTGGAGCCTGAGAACCTGAGGATAAGACTTTTGTCCAGGATGTTGTCCTCAGGTTCCCAGGATCTCTCCTCAGGGCCGCAATTCTCCCAGTCAACCAAGAAGAATCTTTTACCTCTGACCGTCTTGGATGCTAGAATCTCCTTCACAGAAAAGACGTCGGAAGATCCGGAAACTGGAGTGGGAGAAACAACTTTAGGAGAGAAGCGGTTAAGGATGAGTGGTTTAAGGAGAGAGACATGGAAGGCATTGGGAATACGGAGAGAAGGAGGAAGAAGGAGTTTGTAAGAGACAGGGTTGATCTGGCACTTGATTTTGAAAGGACCAAGATAGCGTGGTCCCAGTTTATAACTGGGGACACGAAAGCGGACATATTTAGCAGAGAGCCATACCTTGTCTCCGGGAGCAAAAATGGGGGGAGTTCTTCTTTTTTATATCAGCAAATCTTTTCATCCGGGATGAAGCCTGTAAAAGAGAATTTTGGGTCTCTTTCCATATGGTGGAAAGATCATGAGTCACTTCATCCACAGCGGGCAGACCAGAGGGCAAGGGAGTAGGGAGGGGAGGAAGAGGGTGACGGCCGTACACCACGAAAAATGGGGATTTAGCAGAAGATTCCGAGACTCTGAAGTTGTATGAGAATTCGGCCCATGGTAGGAGATCTGCCCAGTCATCCTGGCGGGAGGAAACAAAATGCCGTAAATAGTCACCCAGGACCTGATTAACTCTTTCTACTTGCCCATTGGATTGGGGATGATAAGAAGAGAAGTTTAATTTGATCTTGAGCTGTTTACAGAGGGCCCTCCAGAATTTAGACACGAATTGGACGCCTCTATCCGAGACGATATGCGTGGGCAAACCGTGAAGGCGAAAAATGTGTTCAAAAAATTGCTTTGCCAACTGAGGCGCTGAAGGAAGACCAGGAAGAGGAATAAAATGTGCCATCTTGGAAAATCGATCAACGACCACCCAAACAACTGTGTTGCCACGGGATGAGGGCAAGTCCGTAATAAAGTCCATACCAATCTGTGACCAAGGCTGTTCAGGAACAGGCAGAGGATGAAGGAGACCAGCAGGCTTCTGGCGAGGAGTCTTATCCCGGGCACAGACAGTACAGGCCCGCACGAAATCAACAACATCAGTCTCCAGAGTCGGCCACCAATAAAATCGAGAGATGAGTTGCAAGGATTTTTTGATGCCCGCATGGCCTGCGAGGTGGGAGGAGTGTCCTCATTTGAGAATCCCGAGACGCTGGCGTGGAGAAACGAAGGTCTTCCCTGGAGGAGTTTGCCTGATGGAAGCTGGAGAAGTGGAGATCAGACAGTCCGGAGGAATGATGTGTTGCGGAGAGACCTCTACTTCAGAGGCATCAGAAGAACGAGAGAGGGCATCGGCCCTAATGTTCTTGTCAGCAGGGCGAAAATGGATTTCAAAGTTAAAACGGGCAAAGAACAACGACCATCTAGCCTGGCGAGGGTTCAGTCGTTGGGAAGACTGGAGATAGGAGAGATTCTTGTGATCAGTGTATATGATAACTGGAAATTTTGATCCCTCCAGCAGGTGCCTCCATTCCTCAAGCGCCAATTTAATGGCCAGTAGTTCTCGATCACCAATGGAGTAGTTTCTCTCCGCCGGAGAGAAGGTCCTAGAAAAAAAACCACAAGTAACAGCATGCCCGGAAGAATTTTTTTGTAGAAGGACAGCTCCAGCTCCCACTGAGGAGGCATCTACCTCCAATAGGAAGGGTTTAGATGGGACAGGTCTGGAGAGCACGGGAGCAAAAGAAAAGGCAGACTTGAGATGTTTAAATGCGTCTTCCGCTTGGGGAGACCAGGACTTGGGATTGGCATTTTTCTTGGTTAAAGCCACGATAGGAGCCACAATAGTGGAAAAGTGTGGAATAAATTGTCTGTAATAATTGGCAAACCCCAAAAAACGTTGAATAGCACGGAGTCCGGAGGGGCGTGGCCAATCTAAGACGGCAGAGAGTTTATCTGGGTCCATTTGTAGTCCCTGGCCAGAGACCAAGTATCCTAGGAAAGGAAGAGATTGACATTCAAAGAGACATTTCTCCATTTTGGCATAAAGTTGATTGTCCCGAAGTCTCTGAAGAACCATGCGGACATGCTGGCGGTGTTCTTCTAAGTTGGCAGAAAAAATCAGAATATCGTCCAGATAAACCACAACACAGGTATATAGGAGATCACGAAAAATTTCATTAACAAAGTCTTGGAAGACGGCAGGGGCGTTGCACAGGCCAAAGGGCATGACCAGATACTCAAAGTGTCCATCTCTAGTGTTAAATGCAGTCTTCCATTCGTCCCCCTCCCTGATGCGGATGAGATTATAAGCACCTCTTAAGTCCAGTTTGGTAAAGATGTGGGCGCCTTGTAGGCGATCAAAGAGTTCCGAGATAAGAGGTAAGGGGTAGCGTTTTTTTACCGTGATTTTATTAAGTCCGCGGTAGTCAATGCAAGGGCGTAGGGAGCCATCTTTTTTGGACACAAAAAAAAATCCAGCTCCGGCAGGAGAGGAGGATTTGCGGATAAACCCCTTTTTTAAATTTTCCTGGATGTACTCTGACATTGCAAGAGTCTCTGGAGCAGACAGAGGATAGATTCTGCCCCGGGGTGGAGTAGTACCCGGGAGGAGGTCAATAGGACAGTCATAAGGCCTGTGAGGGGGTAAAGTCTCCGCTTGCTTCTTGCAAAAGACGTCAGCATAGTCCATATAAGCCTTAGGAAGACCGGATAGAGGGGGAACCACAGGGTCACGGCAGGGAGTACTGGGAACCGGTTTAAGACAGTCCTTGAGACAAGAAGTACCCCAGTTCTTGATTTCTCCTGTGGACCAATCAAGGGTTGGGGAATGGCGTTGAAGCCAAGGTAATCCAAGAAGAATTTCAGAAGTGCAGTTGGAGAGGACCAAAAATTCAATTTTTTCGTGATGAGGTCCGATGCACATTAGGAGAGGTTCTGTGCGGTAACGCACGGTACAGTCCAATCTTTCATTGTTAACAGAATTGATGTAGAGGGGTCTGGCGAGACTGGTCACTGGGATGTTGAACCTGTTGATGAGAGAGGCCAAAATAAAATTTCCTGCAGATCTGGAATCCAGGAAGGCCATAGCAGAGAAGGAGAGGGTAGAGGAAGATATCCGCACAGGCACAGTAAGGCGTGGAGAAGCAGAGTTGACGTCAAAAACTGTCTCGCCTTTGTGCGGAGTCAGCGTACGTCTTTCCAGGCGGGGAGGACGGATAGGACAATCCTTCAAGAAGTGTTCGGTACTGGCACAGTACAGGCACAGATTCTCCATGCGGCGTCGTGTCCTCTCTTGAGGTGTCAAGCGAGACCGGTCAACTTGCATAGCCTCCACGGCGGGAGGCACAGGAACGGATTGCAGAGGACCAGAGGAGAGAGGAGCCGGGGAGAGAAACCGCCTCGTGCGAACAAAGTCCATATCCTGGCGGAGCTCCTGACGCCTTTCGGAAAAACGCATGTCAATGCGGGTGGCCAGATGGATAAGTTCATGCAGGTTAGCAGGAATTTCTCGTGCGGCCAGCACATCTTTAATGTTGCTGGATAGGCCTTTTTTAAAGGTCGCGCAGAGGGCCTCATTATTCCAGGATAATTCGGAGGCAAGAGTACGGAATTGGATGGCGTACTCGCCAACAGAAGAATTACCCTGGACCAGGTTCAACAGGGCAGTCTCAGCAGAAGAGGCTCGGGCAGGTTCCTCAAAGACACTTCGAATCTCCGTGAAGAAGGAGTGTACAGAGGCAGTGACAGGGTCATTGCGGTCCCAGAGCGGTGTGGCCCATGACAGAGCTTTCCCAGACAGAAGGCTGACTACGAAAGCCACCTTAGACCTTTCAGTAGGAAACTGGTCCGACATCATCTCCAAGTGCAGGGAACATTGCGAAAGAAAGCCACGGCAAAACTTAGAGTCCCCATCAAATTTATCCGGCAAGGATAATCGTAGGCCGGAAGCGGCCACTCGCTGCGGAGGAGGTGCAGGAGCTGGCGGAGGAGATTGTTGCTGGAGTTGTGGTAATAGCTGCTGTAGCATCACGGTCAGTTGAGACAGCTGGTGGCCTTGTTGCGCTATCTGTTGCGACTGCTGGGCGACCACCGTGGTGAGGTCGGCGACAACTGGCAGTGGGACTTCAGCGGGATCCATGGCCGGATCTACTGTCACGATTCGGCTGGCTGGAGGTGGATCCTCTGTGCCAGAGAGGGATTGGCGTGGACCGTGCTGGTGGACCGGTTCTAAGTTGCTACTGGTATTCACCAGAGCCCGCCGCAAAGCGGGATGGTCTTGCAGCGGCGGTAGCAACCAGGTCGTATCCACCAGCAACGGCTCAACCTCTCTGACTGCTGAAGATAGGCGCGGTACAAGGGAGTAGACAAGAGCAAGGTCGGACGTAGCAGAAGGTCAGGGCAGGCAGCAAGGATCGTAGTCAGGGGCAACGGCAGGAGGTCTGGAACACAGGCTAGGAACACACAAGGGAACGCTTTCACTGGCACAATGGCAACAAGATCCGGCGAGGGAGTGCAGGGGGAGTGAAGAATAAGTAGGGAGTGCACAGGTGAGAATACGGATTAGGCCTGCTGCGCCAATCAGTGGCGCAGCGGCCCTTTAAATGGCAGAGACCCGGCGCGCGCGCGCCCTAAGGAGCGGGGCCGCGCGCGCCGGGACAACACAGACGGGGAACGGGTCAGGTACGGGAGCCGAGATGCGCATCGCGAGCGGGCGCGTCCCGCATCGCGAATCGCATCCCGGCTGGGAGTAATATCGCAGCGCACCCGGTCAGCAGGTCTGACCGGGGCGCTGCGAATGAGAGAACGCTGCGAGCGCTCCGGGGAGGAGCGGGGACCCGGAGCGCTCGGCGTAACAGTTTGCTTCGCCAGGTGGCCAAGTAGTGATGAGGAGAGTGACGTGGGAGGCGGTGTTGCCAGGGTTCAGCATCCTTAAGCAGACACTGTTGGGGAACCTGAGGAGGACATCAGTGACTTGCACACACCTGTTGATGATTATGAAGCTGATCGCAATTGGGAGCCGGTGCAGAAGGGGCTTCATCATCATCAGGAGAAGAGAATTGCAGGTTGCCCTTGAGGCAGCAGCTGAGCCAGCAAGGCGGTAGCATGGTTGGCAGTCAGCATAGGGGCAAAAGTGGGAATTCTGGAGCCAAAGGTGCCCAGGGGAGAATACCTGCTTCGCGGCAGCCTACCTTTCTGGGAGGTAGTGGAACAGGGGTTCCTGGAGACGCCAGTAGCAGTCAATTAGTGCTGACTGTAGGTGGGAAAATCACCTACTCAGCGGTGTGGCAGTTTTTCATCAGGCATCCAGAGGAGGTTCACGTAGCCACATGCAAGATATGTCAGCAGAAGGGGAAGCGTGGCCAGGGTCCCAATGTCAGCACCACAGCCCTGCGTCAACACATGCTTTGCCACCATAAAGTGGCCTGGGAGAACTGTGGCTCCGATGTGGCTCCGATGTGGCGGACCAGCCTGCTGCATCACCCAGTGGCCATCTGCTCCCTTCTTCATCCAGCCAAGGCTCCACCACCCCAGCCGAAGGGAGCTGTGTGTCAAACCCTCCTTCTGTCGCTCCAGATGCTCCTGCTTCTCCCACTTTTGGTCAGCCATTCCACCAACAATCCATCGGAGAAGCCATGTCCAAGAGACAACAGCATGCGCCCACTCATCCAACGGATGCTCTCAGGCCATTGGTCCTGTGACAGTGTGTGACTCAACCTCCTCATCCTTCACCGTATCCTCAGCCTTCACTGCACGGACAAGTCTCAGTGCCCCTCCAGCATACCATGTGTGCAGGGCACGGCGGCGTCACACTGTTCTTCACTTGGTTTGCCTTGGCGATCGGTGTCACACAGGGGAGGAACTGCTAAAAGTAATTCATGAAGAAATCGAATCATGGCTTACTCCACAAAAACTAAAAATGGGAACCATGGTGACCGACTACGACAACAACATCTTTTCTGCGCTGCGACAAGGAAGCCTGAGACATGCGCCCTGCATGGCACACTTATTCTATCTGGTTGTCAAGCGGTTCCTGAATAGAGATGTCGCGAACATAAAATTTTAAGTTCGCGAACGGCGAACCCGAATTTCCTCTAATGTTCGCGAACGTGCGAACCGGGCGAACCGCCATAGACTTTAATAGACAGGAGAATTTTAAAACCCACAGGGACTCTTTCTGGCCACAATAGTGATGGAAAAGTTGTTTCAAGGGGACTAACACCTGGACTATGGCATGCCAGAGGGGGATTCATGGCAAAATTATCATGGAAAATTACATAGTTGATGCAGAGTCTTCCCTGGCAGGGGAGATACCATGATCACCAAGGTCTGAAGAACTCCCAACATTGTGGTAGAGATTTTGCGTAGTACGATTGCAGTACTTTTCGTTCTTATTAGAACCGCAATACCACCTGAAGATCATCTCCTGAAACTGCCTCGGAACATCGGAAGAAGGAAAAGATCTTGAAGACTGCAGCTCTGGAAGAAGCCGACGAAAAATTTGGAAGAAGGGAATTGGCGGTGAATTCCGGAACTTCTACGAAGGCGAAAGTGGCGCAGAATATCTTTGGAGAAGCTCGCCGCCTCTGGAGAAGATATATATATATAAGGGGAAGTGTGTTCTATGCAGTCAAATGTACAATACTGTTACACCAGATATGAGTTGCACTGGTGTGACACTGTGCCCTTGCAGGCCCTGAAACGCACTTGTGTGTAGGAAACTGACCGTTATTATTTCACGGTCAAAATTATTATTATTATTTTTTTTAAATGTACACTACTGTTACACCAGATATGAGTTGCACTGGTGTGACACTGTGCACTGGCAGGCCCTGAAACGCACACGTGTGAAGGAAACTGACATTATATTACAGTCAAAATGTGTATTTTATTATTTTGCAAGCTATTGTGACACCAGATAGGAGTGGTGTGTTAAGTAGTTCTATTCTTAACAGTTTAAACCTTGTTACGTCCCCTATCAGGGGACATGTATATGGCATCGATTTTAGGAACTGGGAGATGGGAAAAGATGCTTGGTCGGACCTCCTGCTTCAAATTGGGGGCACTGCGTGTGCAATCTAATGTGCCACCAGATAGGAGTGGTGTGTTAAGTAGTACTATTCCTATTAGTTTAATCCTTGTTATGTGCCTTTTTTTTGGTTTTTGATGCCACAGTGCAGCACCAGAGGCCAGAAAAATTAGGCATGTACACATGCCTGAAAAATTAGGTATTGTTGCAGCCGTTGCTGTAGCAGCAGCCAGAAAAATTTGATGTTTGTTTCCCAGGCAGAAAGTGCCCTAAAACATTTCGGCTTGAACCTTAGTTAGTTGCGGATAAGTCACGTAAGTCTAGTGTTGCTCGCGAATATTCGCAATTCGAATTTTATTCGCGAATATCGCATATTCGCGAATTCGCGAATATTCGCGAATATAGCGCTATATATTCGTAATTACGAATATTCGTTATTTATTTTATTTTTTTTCACAGTACACATCACAGTGATCATCCCTTTCTGCTTCCAGCTCATGTGGTGTAAGAAGGCTCTAATACTACTGTGTGAGACTGGTGTGCAAAGTTTCGCATATGCGAAATTTTGCATATGATATTTTTCGCATATGCGAATTTTAGCTTATGTTAATTTTTGTATATGCAAATTTTCGCATATGTTAATTTTCGCACGCGCGAATATTCGCATATGCGAAAATAAAACGAGAACATTACGAATATGCGAATATTCGCGAATATGACGAATATTCGTCCATATATTCACGAATATTCGCGAATTCGAATATGGCCTATGCCGCTCAACACTACGTAAGTCATCCGGTATTCAGAGGTAAAATACAGCAGAGTGTGGACCATTTTTAGCCCAAGGCAGCTAATCTCATCAGTCCTTTTTTAGTCGAATCGCCCACTGTCATTCCCTTCGGGATCCATCCCTCATTCATCTTAATAAAGGTGAGGTAATCTAGACTTTTTTGACCTAGGCGACTTCTCTTCTCAGTGACAAAACCTCCTGCTGTACGGAAGGTCCTTTCTGACAGGACACTTGAAGAGGGGCAGGCCAGAAGTTCTATCGCAAATTGGGAAAGCTCAGACCATAGGTCAAGCCTGCACACCCAGTAGTCAAGGGGTTCATCGCTCCTCAGAGTGTTGATATCTGCAGTTAAGGCGAGGTAGTCTGCTACCTGTGAGTCGTTCTCTGAGGGTGGACCCCGAAGGGCTATGGCGATGCGTAGGACTTAAAAAGCTCTGCATGTCCTCCATCAACTTTATGTCTGGAAAGCGTCCTGTCCTTGCCGACGTGGTCATGGGAGGAGGAGGATTACTTTCACCTTTTCCCCTGTTAGATTCCCGTTGTGCTGTGACATCAGCCTTATACGCTGTGTAAAGCATACTTTTTAATTTATTTTGGACCTGCTGCATCCTTTCCGCCTTGCAGTAATTCGGTAAAATTTCAGACACTTTCTGCTTATACCGGGGGTCTAGTAGCGTGGACACAAAGTACAGGTCGTTCTCCTTCAGCCTTTTTATACGAGGGTCCCTCAACAGGCACGACAGCATGAAAGACCCCATTTGCACAAGGTTGGATGCCGAGCTACTCATGTCCCGTACCTAGTCCTCAGTGATCTCACTGAAGGTATGTTTTTCCCCCCAGCCACGTACAACACCACGGGTGCCAGATAGGTGACAACGAGCACCCTGGGATGCCTGTTGTGGTTGGTCTTCCTCCTCCTCCTATAAGCCACATTCCTCCTCTGACTCCTCTTCGTCACAATCCTCTTCCAGCGTTGCCGCAGGTCCAGCAAGCGATGCTGATAAGGCTGTTTCTGGTGGTGATGGTGACCACAACTCTTCCTCTTCCACTTCACGCTCATCTACGGCCTGATCCACCACTCTTCGCAGGGCACGCTCCAGGAAGAAAATAAATGGTATGATGTCGCTGATGGTGCCTTCGGTGCGACTGACTAGGTTTGTCACCTCCTCAAACGACGCATGAGCCTACAAGCATTGCGCATGATCGTCCAGTAACGTGGCAAAAAAATTCCCAGCTCTGCAGAGGCTGTCCTAGCACCCCGGTCATACAAATACTCGTTAATGGCTTTCTCTTGTTGGAGCAGGCGGTCGAACATTAGGAGTGTTGAATTCCAACGTGTCGGGCTGTCGCAAATCAAGCGCCTCACTGGCATGTTGTTTCACTGCTGGATATCTGAAAAGTGCGCCATGGCCGTGTAGGAACGCCTGAAATGGCCATACACCTTCCTGGCCTCCTTCAGGACATCCAGTAAGCCTGGGTACTTATGCACAAAGCGTTGCACGATCAGATTACACACATGCACGGCATGTGTCAACTTTCCCAAATTCAATGCCGCCAACAAATTTGTTTCGTTGTCACAAACCACTTTGTGACACCGATCTCCAGTTGGTGTGGAGTCAGCCACTGATCCACCTGTGCGTTCAGGGCGGACAGGAGTGCCGGTGCGGTGTGACTCTCTGCTTTCAGGCAAGTCAACCCCAAGACGGCGTGACACTGCCGTATCCGGGATGTGGAATAGCACCTGTGGAGCTAGAGGGGTGCCGTTGATGTGGAGCAAGACGCAACAGCAGAAGAGGACTCAGCAGAGAAGGTTATGGAAGAGGATGGAGTAGGATGAGTAGAGGAGGTGGCAGCAGGCCTGCCTACAAGTCGTGGCGGTGTCACCAACTCCTCTGCAGAGCCACGCATTCCATGATTGGCAGCCGTCAGCAGGTTTACCTAATGCGCAGTTTAGGTGATATACCTGCCCTGACCATGCTTTGCAGACTAGGTATCAGTGGTCAGATGGACCCTTGCCCCAACACTGTGTGCCATACATGCCATTACTTCCTTTTGCACAACCGAGTACAGGTTGAGGATTGCCTTTTGTGCAAAGAAATTTCAGCCGGGTACCTTCCACTGCGGTGTCCCAATAGCTACAAATTTTTTGAACCCCTCAGACTCCACCAGCTTGTATGGTAAAAGCTGGCAGGCTAAGAGTTCACACAAGCCAGCTGTCAGATGCCGGGCAAGGGGGTGACTTTGTGACATTGGCTTCTTATGCTCAAACATGTCCTTGACAGACGCCTGACTGTGGGCAGATTAGCAGGAACTGCTGAAGGCGAGAGACGGAGTGGCGGATGGTTGAGAGGGGGCAAGGAGGACAGCAGTGGTTGATGTGGCTGAAGATGCTGGACCAGGAGGAGGATGGTGGCTTTGAGTTTGTGTGCTGCTTGTACTCATGTGTTGATCCCATAGGCGTTTGTGATGTGAGATCATGTGCCTTCGCAAAGAAGTTGTACCTAGGTGGGTGTTGAACTTCCCACGACTCAGTTTCTTTTGGCACAGGTTGCAAACGGCATCGCTGTTGTCAGAGGCAGACACAGAAAAAAAATGCCACACTGCTGAGCTCTGCAATGATGGCATTCTGGTGGTGGCAACAGCATGAGTTGATTGGCGTGCTGTCTGGCTGACCCCGGGTGCCGATGCATGCTGTCTGACTGTGCCACTAGCTCCTTGCAAGGACCTCCCCCTGCTTCCAACTCGTCTTCTCCTCCTCTCTGTCTCCCCATCTGAACTTTTCCCCTGTTCTTCTTTTCTTCTAGCGGGCACCCACAGACGCGGACGCATCGTCATCATCAACTGCCTCACTTGTATCTGACAACTCAAGAAAGGAAGCAGCAGCGGGTACAACATCATCATCACACCATCCATCCATGTGTGTAATGCTACCTGACTGAGACATATCCCTGTTATCTACATCCTCTGGCAATTATGGTTGCACATCACTCATTTCTTCCAACTGATGTGTAAATAACTCCTCTGACGGATCAAATAAAGTGGCTGTGGTGCTAGTGTTGGTGGTGGCGGGTGGTGGAGGATGGTGGGTCAAGGTTCCGAGTGGAAGCAGTAGAAGATTGGGTGTGCTGTGTTAGCCAGTCAACTATGTCATCAGAACTTTTCGAGTTCAGGGGATGTGGCCTCTGAACACTGGGCATTATTCTAGGGCCAAAGGGAATCACAGCACCATGACCACGACGGCCCCTGCGGGTGGCCTGACTCTGCCTGTCATTTTTTTCCGATTAGTGGTACTATGCGTGCAAGCTACTGTGACAACAGATATGAGTGCCACTGTGCACTGGCAGAAGTTGGCAGAGTAGACGCTGTAGGCCTGACACACACGCTTGCAGACAACTAAATGCTATTCAATCTATTACAGTCAAAATTGTATTTTTTTTTAAATGTACACTACTGTTACACCAGATATGAATTGCACTGGTGTGACACTGTGCCCTTGCAGGCCCTGAAATGCACTTGTGTGAAGGAAACTGACTGCTATTATTTCACAGTCAAAAAAGTTTTTTTTTTTTAAATGCAAGCTATTCTGACACCAGATATGAGGGGTGGCACTGGGCAAAAAATGCAGACTGATGTTTGAGCCCTAAAAAGGGCTTTTTGGGGTACTGTCCTTACAGCAGAGATCAGATTAGTCCTTCAGGACTGTATTGGACCCTGAATAAACTAGCCTAGCTATAGCTTTCCTTATTAAATCAGCAGCAGGTTCTCTATCCCTCCTCTCACTAACCATCCAGCTTCAGAATGATTCTAAAATGGAGTCTGTCCAAGAGGTGGGAGGGTTTAGGAGGGTGGGTCTGCTGCTGATTGGCTGGAATGTGTCTGCTGACTGTGAAAAACAGGGTCAAAGTTTACTCAATGATGACAAATAGGGTGCGGATGGAACATCGCATATGTTCGCACGTCGCCGAACAATTCGCGACATCTCTATTCCTGAAGTGTTCCCCACATCTGCATGACATCCTAACAATGGGAAGGAAACGTTGCATGAACTTCAGATACACCGCAAAGCACACCTTCCTTGAGCTGCAGCGTCACAATGGCATTCCCCAACATAGTCTGATCTGCCAAGTTGAAAAAGGCCCCCAGTTCCTAAAATGGACAGAAGTGTTAGCAGAGAGCACTGTGGTCAGACAGAAAGGAAATTGAAAAAGAAAAGAACTTCCTGTGGATTATAACAGCATCTGATAAGTACTGCAAGGATTTCGATTTTTTAATAGAAGTAATTTACAAATCTGTTTAACTTTCTGGCACCAGTTCATGAAAAAAAAAAAAAATTGTAGTTTTGCAACATCTGAAGTGGCACAGTTTGGAGAACACTATATGGTGGTCTCCAAACTGTAGCCCTCCAGATGTTGCAAAACTACAATTCCCAGAATGCCCAGACAGTCAGTGCATGCTGAAAGTTGTAGTTTTGCAACATCTGGAGGACCACAGTTTGGAGACCACTACATAGTGGTCTCCAAACTGCGGCCCTCCAGATGTTGCAAAACTACAACTCCCATCATGCGTTGACAGTCTGGGCATGCTTGGAGTTGTTGTTTTGCAACATCTGGAGGGCTACAGTTTGGAGACCACTACTTAGCGGTCTCCAAACTGTTCTTCCACAGTTGTTGCATAACTACAACTCCTAGCATGCCTTTCGGCTGTCAGTGCATGCTGGGAGTTTTAGTTTTGCAAAAGCTAGAGACACACTGGTTGGGAAACACTGAGCAAGAGCCTGTTTCCTAACTCAGTGATTCCAACCAGTGTGCCTCCAGCTGTTGCAAAACTACAAATCCCAGAATGCACTGACAGACCGTACATGCTGGGAGTTGTAGCTTTGCAACAGCTGGAGGCCCACCGGTTGGAATCACTGAGCTATAGTCTATTTCGTAACTCAGTGGTTCCCCACCAGTGTGCCTACAGATGTTGCAAAACGACATCTCCCAGCATGTAAGGTCTGTCAGTGCGTGCTAAGAGTTGTAGTTTTGCAACAGCTAGGAGGTTCGGGGTGCCCCCCCATGTGAATGTACAGGGTACATTCACATGGGTGGATTTACAGTGGGTTTCCTTCTTCAAGTTTGAGCTGTGGCAAATTTACGGCCGCAGCTCAATCTCCCAGCGGAAAACTCACTGTGAACCCCTGCCAGTGCGAATGTATCCTAAAAACCCTACACTACCACATAATAAAAAGTAAAATTCTGCAGATACCCCACCTTACACGTCCCCCCCCCAATAAATATGAAAAATGTCTCATACGGCAGTGTTTCCTAAACTGAGCCTCCAGCTGTTGCAAAACAACAACTCCCAGTATTGCTGGACAGCCATTGACTGTCCTGGCAGGCTGGGAGTCTTGCAACAGCTGGAGGCTGTTTGGGAAACACTGCTGTAGGGTTTTGGTGGAGACAAGCCCCATCCTTGTATCCGAGTCCGCCCCTATTACAAATTCCTCATTTAGGCTTCAAATGCGCATGTCGCTCTCTCACTTCAGAGCCCTGTCGTATTTCAAGGCAACAATTTAGGGCCACATATGGGGTATTTCCGTACTCTGGAGAAATTGCATTACAGATTTTGGGGGCTTTTTCTACTTTTATCCCTTATGAAAAGGTAAAGTTGGGGGCTACACCAGCATGTCAGTGTAAAAAAAGAAAAAATTTTACACTAACATGCTGGTATTTCCCCATACTTTTCATTTTCACAAGAGGTAAAAGGAGAAAAAAAAAATATTTCTAACGCAAATACCCCATATGTGAACATAAAATGTTTTGCGGATGAACTACATGGCTCAGGAGTGAGAGAGCGCTATGTACATTTGAGGCCTAAATTGGTGATGTGCACAAAGGTGGCTGATTGTTACAGCAGTTCTGACATAAACGCAACAAAAAAAAAACACCCACATGTGACCCCATTTTGGAAACTACACCCCTAACGGAATGTAACAAGGGGTATAGTGAGCCTTAACACCCCTCAGGTCTTTGACAAATTTTTGTTAAAGTTGGACATGAAAATTAAAAATGTGTTTTTTTTTCCCTGAAATATTGGTGTTACCCCAAGTTTTTCATTTTCACAAGGGGTAATAGGAAAAGAGTAAGAACATACCCCATATGTGGATGTAAAGTGCTCTGCGGGTGAACTGCAATGCTCAGAAGAGAAAGAGCACCATTGGGCTTTTGAAGAGAGAATTAGGCTGGAATTGAAGGCCATGTGCGTTTACAAAGGTGGCAGAACAGTGGACCCCCCACATGTGACACCATTTTGGAAACTACACCCCTCACGGAATGTAATAAGGGGTACAGTGAGCATTTACGCCCCACAGGTGTCTGACAGATTTTTGGAACAGTCGTCTGTAAAAATGAAAAATTTAATTTTTCATTTGCACAGCCTGCTGTCAAATGCCAGTGGGGTGTAAATGCTCACTGAACCCCTTAATAAATTCTGGGATGGATTTAGTTTTCAAAATGGGGTCACATGTGGGGAGGGGGAGTCCACTGTTCTGGCACCATGGGGGCTTTGTAAACGCACATGGCCCCCGACTTTCATTCCCACCAAATTCTCTCTCCAAAAGCCCAATGGCGCTCGTTCCCTTCTGAGCCCTCTAGTGCACCCACAGAGCACTTTACATACACATATGAGGTATTTCCTTACTCGAGAGAAAATGAATTACACGTTTTGGTGGGCCTTTTTACCTTTTACCCCTTGTAAAAATGAAAAAAAAAATGGGGCAACAATAACATTTTAGTGTAAAAATGGAGATTTAGATTTTTCTCCTCCATTTTGCTGCTATTCCTGTGAAACACCTAAAGGGTTAACACATTTTTTTAAAGTAATTTTGAATACTTTGAGTTGTGCAGTTTTCATGATGGGGTCCATTACAGGGGATTTCCAACATAATGACCCTCAAATTCACTTCTAAACTTAACTGGTCCCTTAAAAATGTCAACTTTATGATGCAAACATAAAGAAGACATATTGTATATGTGAATCAATATGTAATTTATTTGACATGTCCCTTTTCCTTAAAAGCAGAGTGCTTCAAATTTAGAAAAATGCTAATTTGGAATTTTTCACCAAGAAATTATGCAAATATCGACGTAAATTTACCACTAACAAAAAGTAGAATTTGTCATGAAAAAATCTCGGAATTAAATTTATAAGTAAAAGCATCCCAGAGTTATTAATACATAAAGTGACAGAGGTCAGTACCTGTACGCCCTGAGTACGCTTCCTTTCTATAACGGGGGCCACAGCGCGGCACTGATCGCGGTGCATTGCGCTATTAACCCTTTAGACACGGCATTCAAAGTTGATTGCCGCATCTAAAGTGAAACTAAACTACCTAGCTCAGTGGGCTGTTCAGGACCGCCGCGGTGAAATTGCGTCTTCCCGAACAATTGCAGAACATGAGGAGGGTCCCCTTACCTGCCTCCTGGTGTCCGATCGCCGAATGACTGCTCAGTGCCTGAGATCCAGGCAAGAGCATTCAAGTGGCAGAATCATCGATTAATTGCAAAAAAAAAGTAGGAAAAAAAAGTTCATAAAGATAATTTCACCCCTTCCCTAATAAAAGTTTGAATCACTCCCCTTTTCCCATTTAAAAAAAATAAACTGTGTAAATAAAAATAAACATATGTGGTATCGTCACGTGTGGAAATGTCCAAATCATAAAAATAAATTATTTATTAACCCCTTAACGACCAAGGACGTATATTTACCTCCTTGGCCGGCTCCCGCGATGTAACGCGGGGTCACGCGGTGACTCTGCGTCATATCGAGTCGGTCCCGGCATGTATCTGAAGCCGGGACCCAGGGCTAATAGCGCGCGGCAGCGATCGCGGTGCCGCGCGCTATTAACCCTTTAGACGTGGCGTTCAAAGTTGAACACCGTGTCTAAAACTAAAGTTATAGCTGCCCGGCTGCTCAGTGTGGCTGATCGGGACCACCGCAGTGAAAAGCTTGTCCCTTCGGCGATTGCTCCAAGCCTAAGATGCAGGCTTGAGCAATCGACCGCCGATAACACTGATCAATGCAAAGCTAAGGCTTTGCAGTGAACAGTGCTGGCAAACAGTGTATGCAATGTTATAGCCCCCTATGGGAGCTATAACACTGCAAAAAAAAAAAAGTGTATAAAAAAGTTAATAAATGTGATTTCACCCTTTCCTTAATAAAAGTTAAAATCACTCCCCTTTTCCCTTTAAAAAAAAACACCATGTAAATAAAAAGAAATATAAACATATGGGGTATCGCCGCGTGCGTAAATGCCTGAACTATAAAAATTATATAATTAATTAAACCGCACGGTCAATGGTGTACGTGCCAAAAAATTCCAAAGTCCAAAATAACGTATCAAAATGAATAAAAAGCGATCAAAAAGTCCGATCAATACAAAAATGGTACCACTAAAAACTTCAGATCACGGCACAAAAAATTAGCCCTCATACCGCCCCATACGCAGAAAAATAAAAAAGTTATAGGGGTCAGAAAATGACAATTTTAAACGTATAAATTTTCGTGCATGTAGTTCTGATTTTTTCCAGAAGTACAACAAAATCAAACCGATGTAAGTAGGGTATCATTTTAATCGTATGGACCTACAGAATAAAGATAAGGTGTCATTTTTACTGAAAAATGTACTACGTAGATACGGAAGCCCCCAAAAGTTCCAAAATGGCGTTTTTTCTACAATTTTGTCGCACAATGATTTTTTTTCCGTTTCGCTGTAGATTTTGGGGTAAATTGACTGATGTCACTGCAAAGTAGAATTGATGGCACAAAAAATAAGCCATCATATGGATTTTTAGGTGCAAAATTGAAAGGGTTATGATTTTTAAAAGGTGAGGAGGAAAAAACTAAAGTGCAAAAACCAAAAAACACTGCATCCTTAAGGGGTTAAACCGCACGGTCAATGGCATATGTGCAAAAAAAATTCCAAAGTCCAAAATAGCGTTTTCTTGGTCTTTTTTTATATCATGAAAAAATGAATAAAAAGCAACCAAAAAGTCCGATCAATACAAAAATGGTACTGCTAAAAACTTCAGCTCATGGTGCAAGAAATTAGCCCTCATACCGCCCTGTACCCGGAAAAATAAATAAGTTATAGGGGTCAGAAGATGACAATTTTAAACTTATACATTTTCCTGCATATAGTTATGATTTTTTCCAGAAGTACAACAAAATCAAACCTATATAAGTAGGGTATCATTTTAATTGTATGGACCTAAAGAATAAAGATAAAGTGTTATTTTTGCCGAAAAATTTACTGCGTAAAAACGGAAGCCCACAAAACTTACAAAATAGTGTTTTTTCATCAATTTTGTCGCACATTGATTTTTTTCCCGTTTCACCGTAGATTTTTGGGTATAATGACTAATGTCATTACAAAGTAGAATTGGTGGTGCAAAAAATAAGCCATCATATGGATTTTACACCCTATGTCTCTACTATACTGTTTTATGTCACCATTCATGTTACAGAGCTGGATGTGGATCCTCTAACCTGTGTGGTTGATAGCTCGGACCGTATCCAGGAATGGAGTCTAAGGTGCCGCTGGTCTTGACCAGAGCCCCCTGCAATGCAGGATGGACTTGCTGCGGCAGGCGACACCCAGGTTGCTACTCCCAACACGGCTCGACCACACAGGTAGCTGGGTAAGGTGAGGTACCGAAGGATAAGGCAGTAGCGTAGTCAGATGTAGCAGAAGGTCAAGGCAGGCGGCAAAGGTGCGAAGTCAAATAACGTAGCGGGAAGGTCTGGATACACAGATGAGGCAAAACAGGCAATATGGAATGCTTAATCTCAGGCTAGGGGCACTGAAGATCCAGCAGGAAAGTGGGGGAGGTGCAGGAACTTTATAATGTAGTGACAGGTGTGACAGTAATTATGGGTGTACTGGCCCTTTAAATTTCAGAGCTTTGGAGCATGTTCCCTAGGAGACGGGGACGCGCGCCGATGCTGAGACACAGAGGAGGAGGCGGTAGCGGAGCATGGTGATTGACAGGCTGGGATTCACATGCGTGCACGTCCCGCAATGCGAATCCCGGCCCCGCCGGCAGACGGGGACACAGGGACTCTGCGCTCACGTCCGAGTGTAACAGTACCCCCCCTTTGGTCTTCCCCTCTTTTTGGAGGACAAGAACTTCTAAATTAGGTCACGGTCTAGATTATTAGCTTGTGGCTCCCAAGACCATTCGCCTGGTCCAAATACTTCCCAATCTACAAGGAAGAAACATTTTCCTCTGATAAGTTTGGGGTCCAGAATTTCCTTGACGGTAAAAACATCGGGGGTACCTGAGATGGCGGTAGGAGAAATGTCCTCTTTAGAGAAGCGGTTATGTATGACTGGTTTCAAGAGGGAAACGTGAAAAGAATTGGGGATCCGGAGAGAGGAAGGCAGATGAAGAGAATAAGCCACTGGATTTAGACGTTTCTTGACCTTGAAAGGAAACAAATAGCGAGGACCCAGTTTATAGAAGGGTATTTTGAAGCGGATATATTTAGATGACAACCACACTCTATCTCCAGGAGAGAATTAGGGGGGGGGCATCTTTTCTTGTCCGCTCGAGATTTCATACGGGTCGTGGCAAATAAGAGGGAGAGACGAGTCTTCTTCCAGAAGGAGGGGAAATTCTGTACTAGTTCATCTGCCATAGGGACACCGGAGGGAGAAGACAAGGGAAGGGTTGGACGTGGATGAAGTCCCAGTGGATTCGGAATCCCTATGGTGCAGGGAAGTAAATCGGTCCAATTGTCCTGAAGAGACTAAACAAAATGGCAAAGGTAGTCTCCCAAGACTTGGTTCACCCTTTCGACTTTTCCATTAGGATGATAAGCCGAAGTAAAATTTAATTTGACTTGTAGATGTGAGCAGAGGGCCCTCCAGAATTTTGAGATGAATTGAACTCCCTGGTCGGACATAATATGGGTAGGCAATCCATGTAAGCGGAAGATGTGGTGGAGCAAAAGTTTAGCAAGCTGCGGTGCCGATGGTAATCCTGGCAGGGGTACAAAATGAGCCATTTTAGAGAATTGGTCTACTACAACCCAAATGACTGTATTGCCGCCAGAGGATGGAAGGTCGGTAATAAAGTCCATGGCAATATTGATCCAAGGTCGCTCTGGAACTGGCAAAGGTTGTAGAAGTCCTCCAGGTATGGAACGAGGGGTCTTGTCCCGGGCACAGACCGAACAGGAACGGACAAAGTGAATGACGTTCTGTTTTAAAGTTGGCCACCAATACTGTCGGGATATGAGTTGTAAGGATTTACGGATAACGGAATGACCGGCCAACAATGAGGAATGACCCCATTTCAAGACTCGAAGTCTGAGATGGGGAGTTACGAAAGTCTTTCCAGGAGGCAGGTGCTGAAGAGTTGCTCGTGCTGCAGAAATGAGATGATTAGGAGGTATAATATGTTGGGGATGGAATTCTTGGTCTTTTACATCGGAGGATCTAGACAGAGCATCCGCCTGAAGATTCTTCTCTGCTGGACGGAAGTGAATAAAAAAGTCAAATCTGGAGAAGAACAGAGACCAGCGAGCCTGACAAGGGTTGAGACAATGAGCAGTCTGTAGATAGAGCAAGTTTTTGTGATCTGTGCAAATATTAATTGGGTGTTCAAAGCCCTTCAAGAGATGACGCCATTCTTCCAAGGCCAACTTTATAGACAAGAGCTCGCAATCTTCTATGGTATAATTTCTCTCTGGAGAAGAGAAGGTCTTAGAGAAAAAAAAAACAAGTTACAGTTCTACCTTTGGAGGATTTTTGTGTCAAAACTGCACCTGCACCAACTGAAGATGCATCCACTTCCAGAATAAATGGCTTGCCTGGATCGGGTCTTGATATCAGAGGGGCAGAAGCGAAGGTGGACTTTAATTGTTTGAATGCTTCTTCAGCCTCAGGAGTCCAGACTTTTGGATTAGCAGTCTTCTTGGTAAGCGAAACAATGGGAGCTACCAGAGAGTAGTGAGGAATGAATTGCTGATAGTAATTGGCAAAGCTGAGGAAACGCTGAATCGCTTTCAGAACAGTAGGTTGTGGCCAGTCCAGAACTGCGGATAACTTGTTGGGATCCATTTGTAGACCTTGACTGGTAACTATATAGCCCGGAAAAGGGAGGCTAGTCTTTTCAAAAGTACATTTCTCCAGTTTAGCATAGAGATGATTTTCATGGAGACGCTGTAATACTTGGCGGAGGTGAAAGCGATGAGACTGGACATTGGGTGAGTAGATCAGTATGTCATCCAGATAGACAACGACACAGGAGTACAGGAGGTCACGGAAAATATCATTGACGAACTCCTGGAGGAAAACTGCTGGAGCATTGCAGAGTCCAAATGGTATCACAAGGTATTCAAAATGTCCATCACAAATATTAAACGCAGTCTTCCATTCCTCCCCTTTGCATTTACGAATCAAATTATAGGCTCCATGAAGGTCTAGTTTAGAGAAAATCCTGGCACCTCGCAGATGATCAAATAACTCTAAAGAAAATGGGTAGCGGTTCTTTACTGTAACTTTATTCAAGCCTCGGTAGTCAATGCATGGTCGCAAAGACCTGTCTTTTTTTTCCACTAAGAAGAACTCAGCTCCGGCAGGGGAAGAGGACTTCCTGATAAACCCCCTTCTGAAGGTTCTCCTGGATATGATTAGACATGGCCAGAGTTTCAGGGACTGACAAAGGGTAAATTCTGCCCCTGGGAGGAGTGGTGCCGGACAGTAAGTCAATAGGACAATCGTAGTGACGATGTGGAGGCAAAACTTCAGCTTGCTTTTCACTGAAGACATCAGCAAAGTCCTGGAGGAACGAAGGCAAAACGGACAGAGGACAAGAAGATGATGGTTCCAACTTAGACAAACGTAGATGAATACAATGGCTGTTGCAATGCGGACCCCAGCGAAGAACTTCTCCAGTTTTCCAATCCAGCTGCGGGGCATGGAGCTGCAACCACGGTAGGCCAAGCAGGAGAGAAGTACAATGAGGTAATACACAGAAGAACAAGCTCTCCTTATGCAAGAGACCGACCTGCATTGACAACGGTTCTGTGCGATATAGCACAGTACAGTACAGTTTTTCTCCATTGACCGTAGAGATGTACAGAGGCTTTAACAGGTGGGACACAGGCAGATGATACCTTTGTACTAGGGAGGAATCAATAAAGTTTCCCGCTGAGCCAGAGTCCAGAAAGGCAAGAATGGAGATTATCTCTTTGGAGGGTAGAAAAAGCTGGACCGTCAAATTTAAGCGTGGAGAGGTGATATTCACACCTAGGGAGGCCTCTCCCACAAACCCTAGGTGTGGGCATTTCCTTGTGACTGTGGATGCAGAGGACAAACCTTCAGGAAATGATCTGCACTGGTGCAGTATAGGCATAGATTCTCATTTCGTCAGCGAGTTCTTTCCTGCAGGGTCAGATGAGACCGATCCACTTGCATAGCCTCCACTGCGGGAGGTGATTGCAGTGGTTGCTGGAAGACACGTGCCAGACAAAGAAGGCGCCAAGGTTGTGCAGAATTCCTATCTTGGCGTAGTTCCTCACATCGCTCAGAGAAACGGATATCAATCCAGGATGCCAAGTGTATAAGTTCATTCAGGTTAGATGGCAATTCCCGGGCAGCGAGGACATCCTTGCTATGACTTGATAATCCTCTCTTGAAATTTGCGCAAAGAGCTTCATTATTCCATGACAACTCCGATGCCAGAGTACGAAATCGTATGGCATACTCGTCCACAAAGGAGTTGCCCTGAGATAGACTCAGCAATGCTGACTCAGCGGAGGAAGCTTGGGCTGGTTCTTTGAAGACACCTCGAAATTCCGACAGGAATGCCTGGAGATTAGTAGTGAGAGCATCCCAAAGTGGTGTTGCCCAGGCCAAAGCCCTTCCAGTTAAGAGATGATGAAGCCCACCTTTGCTCGTTCTGCCATGAGTTCTATGTGCATGGAGCACTGAGTCACTGAACAGGACTTGGGATCCCCCTCATATTTCCCTGGAAAAGACAAGCAGAGTTTTGATCCAGAGACAGCTGCAGGAGCGGGAGGCAAGACCGGAGCAGGAGGAGGCCGTGGCTGTGGCGGATGTTGTTGAGCATTGAGGTAACCCCACAGATAATCTGTGTGGCTGTTGACTCGGACGGTATCGGGGAGCGGTGTATAAGGTGCTGCGGCAGGCATAGTAAGACGTAGCAGAAGGTCAAGGCAGGCGGCAAAGGTGCGAAGTCAAATAACGTAGCGGGAAGGTCTGGAAACACGGATAAGGCAAAACTGGCAATATGGAATGCTTAATCTCAGGCTAAGGGCACTGAATATTCGGCAGGGAAGTGGGGGAGGTGCAGGAATTTTATAATGTAGTGACAGATGTGACAGTAATTATGGGCTTACTGACCCTTTAAATTTTAGAGCTCCGGCGCACGCGCGCCCTAGGAGACGGGGCGCACTCGCCACAGCTGAGACACAGAGGAGGAAGCGGCACCAGTGCATGGTGAGTGACGGGCAAAAAATAAACCAAAAAAGGGAGGAAAAAAAAGCAAATTGGACAAAATGTCACACCAAACTCCAAAAATGGGCTGGACAAAAGTATTGGCACCCTTTTAAAAACTGTGGAAAATTAGATTGTTTCAAGCAAGTGATGCTCCTTTAAACTCACCTGGGCAAGTAACAGGTGTGGGCAATATAAAAATCACACCTGAAAGCAGATAAAAAGGAGAGAAGTTCACTCCGTCTTTGCATTGGGTGTCTGTGTGCCACACTAAGCATGGACAACAGAAAGAGAAGAACTGTCTGAGGACTTGAGAACCACAATTGTGGAAAAATATCAACAATCTCAAGGTTAAAATTCCATCTCCAGAGATCTATATTTGCCTTTGTCCACAGTGCGCAACAATATCAAGAAGTTTGCAACCCATGGCAGTGTAGATAATCTCCCTGGGCTTGGGCAGAAGAGAAAAATTGATGAAAGGTGTCAACTCAGGATAGTCCGGATGGTGGATAAGCAGCCCCAAACAAATTCCAAAGATATTCAAGCTGTCCTGCAGGCTCAGGGAGCATCAGTGTCAGCACAAACTATCTGTTGACATTTAAATGAAATGAAACGCTATGGCAGGAGACCCAGGAGGACCCCACTGCTAACACAGAGACATAAAAAAGCAAGACTACATTTTGCCAAAATGAACTTGAGTAAGCCAAAATCCTTCTGGGAAAACATCTTGTGGACAGATGAGACCAAGATAGAGCTTTTTGGTAAAGCACATCATTCTACTGTTTACTGAAAATGGAATGAGGCCTACAAAGAAAAGAACACAGTACCTACAGTGAGATATGGTGGAGGTTCAATTATGTTTTGGGGTTGTTTTGCTGCCTCTGGCACTGGGTGCCTTGAATTTGTGAAAGGAATCATGAAATCTGAGGATTACCAACGGATTTTGGGTCACACTGTACAGCCCAGTGTCAGAAAGCTGGGTTTGCATACGAGATCTTGGGTCTTCCAGCAGGACAATGACCCCAAACATAGGTCAAAAAGCACCCAGTAATGGATGGAAACAAAGCGTTGGAGAGTTCTGAAGTGGCCAGCAATGAATCCAGATCTAAATCCCATTGAACACCTGTGGAGAGATCTTAAAATTGCTGTTGGGAAAAGGTGCCTTCCAATAAGAGAGACCTGGTGCAGTTTGCAAAGGAAGAGTGGCCCAACATTCCGGCTGAGAGGTGTAAGAAGCTTATTGATGGTTATAGGAAGCCACTGATTTCAGTTATTTTTTCCAAAGGGTGTGCAACCAAATATGGAGTTAAGGGTGCCAATAATTTTGTCCATCCCACTTTTGTAGTTTGGTGGGACATTTGTCCAATTTGCTGTTTTTACTCTTTTTTTTTTTTTTGTTTAGTTCCAATACACACAAAGGGAATAAACATATTTATAGCAAAACATGTGTTACTGCAATCCTTTTCTGAGGGAAATACTTCATTTTCTAGAAAATGTCTTGTTTTTAGCTCTGTCATGTTAGGCTTTCATTAATGTATGCAGGTCAGGTATTTCATGCTCTCACAGCATTACTCGCATGGTTCTCAGGTCAAGTATGTTAGGCTGTGATCATGGCATTGCTTTTACATTTGTTCATGTTGGAGGTCAGGGGTGATAGGATGTCCTTGCTGACGTTACCACACAATATTTTGCATTTTCGTTTCACAATATGCCACACTTACGTTTCCTTACAGCTTTCTGTGTTGCATTACCATACATGCCTATGTTTCCCTGCATTTATCACGCATACGGTTCATACAAGATAATACGTTTTCGTTTCATTCAGGGTACTGAAATCACTTAGCTTCCTGTGTCACGACTACATTCTAAACAACTGCACCATGATTGCGTTTCCACTCAGTTGCAAAAGCAGATAATGAGCAAAGCCCTGTACTGCCATATGTTCCCACACAGTATACCATGCTTACCTTCCACCTAGTGTTCCATGCTTATGTCCCACACAGTAAACCACGCTTACCTTCCACCTAGTGTTCCATGTTTGTGTCCCACACAGTATACTATGCTTACCTTCCACCTAGTGTTTCATGCTTATGTCCCACACAGTATAACATGCTTACCTTCCACCTAGTGTTCCATGTTTATGTCCCACACAGTATACCATGCTTAGCTTCCACCTAGTGTTCCATGTTTATGTCCCACACAGTATACCATGGTTTCCTTCCACATAGTGTTCCATGCTTATGTCCTACACAGTATACCAAGCTTAACTTCCACATAGTGTTCCATGCTTATGTCCCACACAGTATAACATGCTTACCTTCCACCTAGTGTTCCATGTTTATGTCCCACACAGTATACCATGCTTAGCTTCCACCTAGTGTTCCATGTTTATGTCCCACACAGTATACCATGGTTTCCTTCCACATAGTGTTCCATGCTTATATCCTACACAGTATACCAAGCTTAACTTCCACATAGTGTTCCATGCTTATGTCCTACACAGTATACCACGCTTACTTTCCACATAGCGTTCCATGCTGATGTCCACACAGTATCCTATGCTTGCCTTCCACATAGTGTTCCATGTTTATGTCCCACACAGTATACCATGCTTGCCTTCCACATAGCGTTCTATGCTTATGTCCTAAACAGTATTCCACTTCCACTATATATGCAGCACGGGACACTTTGCAAATTTTATTCTTCTGGCACTACCTATCTAAATACCTGCTGACATCTGTGTTTTGGCCACTTCTTAATCTAACCGACTCATTGTACCTTCTGTCTATCTAGCACTTCTCCAACATTTCCTATCTTGGTCACTTACCTTTATACATGCGCATCCTGGTAGTATCATTTTGGTAGGCACTATGGGTTCAGGAGTGCCAAGTGGTACATCCAGAATTCCATGTTGGCTTCGGCTCCCTAACAGCTGAGCCAGCTTCTGGGTCGGAACTTCTCTTTGTCAGTCATCACTTATATGTTAAGAAAGTTAGGGCAGTGTTATCGCTCTGTTCCATTGACACGTTCCAACCTCCCGCTGTTAACTGGAGCATTTTGTCTGTTATCTTGGGTTCATAGACTTAGGTTATGCCAAACCATTAATTTATGCATTACCCAACTGATGTATTTTGTCCCCTTTCTTTAGGATACTGTTAGGATTCGGCAGGCTGGATGTGGATCCTCTGTGTCAGCGAGGGATTGGCGTGGACCGTGTTGGTGGACCTGTTCTAGGTTGCTACTGGTATTCACCAGAGCCTGCCGCAAAGCGGGATGGTCTTGCTGCGGCGGTAGCAACCAGGTCGTATCCACCGGCAACGGCTCAACCTCGCTGACTGCTGAGCAGGCGTGGGACAGAAGGACTAGACAGAGGCAAGGTCAGACGTAGCAGAAGGTCGGGGCAGGCAGCAAGGTTCGTAGTCAATAGCAATAGCAAGAGGTCAGGAACACTGGTAAGGCAAACACTATAAACGCTTTCTCTGGCACTAGGCAACAAGATCCGGCAAGGAAGTGAAGGGGAAGTGAGGTTAAATAGACAGGGAGCAGGTGGAGGCTAATTAGACTGATTGGGCCAGGTACCAATCATTGGTGCACTGGCCCTTTAAATCTTAGAGAGCTGGCGCGAGCGCGCCTTAAGGAGCAGAGCCGCGCGTGCCAGGACGAGACAGCCGGGGACCAGGACAGGTGAGTGAATTGGGATGCGATTCGCGAGCGGGCACGTCCCGCTATGCGAATCGCATCCCCGCCGGCAGTGTCAGTGCAGCGCTCCGCGGGTCTGACCGGGGCGCTGCAGAGAGAGGAACGCCGCGAGCGCTCCGGGGAGTAGCAGGGACTCGGAGCGCTCAGCATAACAGATACCCTTCATGGCTGGCCAGGCACACCCGAGGCCTAATTTTTAAAGGGGTTCTCCGGTGCTTACACATCTTATCCCCTATCCAAAGTATAGGGGATAAGATGCCTGATCGCGGGAGTCCCGCTGCTGGGGACCCCCGGGATCTTGCACGCGGCACCCCGTTTGTAATCAGTCCCCGGAGCGTGTTCGCTCCGCCCCTCAATGCAAGCCTACGGGAGGGGGCCCCCTCCCGTAGGCTTGCATTGAGGGGCGGAGCATGACGTCACATGGGGGCGGAGGCGTGACATCACACGCCGCCGGCCCGGTGGTCGCCCGTAATCAGACCCGGAGCCAACACGCGCCGGGGACTGATTACAAACGGGGTGCTGCGTGCAAGATCACGGGGGTCCCCAGCGGCGGGACTCCCTCGATCAGGCATCTTATCCCCTATCCTTTGGATAGGGGATAAGATGTGTAAGCACCGGAAAACCCCTTTAATGCAAGTGGTACTCTACTCACGGTACATGTAACTCGACCACAAGTATTGGTTAACTTAATTAAGTTAACCTGATTTGTGGGAGGAGTTTGGTCTTTATGTACCCACCTGATCTACATAGGTGCTGTCGGCAGCATGCAAGACATCCCCACCCTCCCTCCCCTGTTTTTCTAAGGGTATCCCACTTTCTTTAGGTTACCCTTCATGGCTGGGCAGGCACACCCCAGGCCTAATTATTCATGCAAGTGGTACACTCTACTCACGGTTCATGTAGCCCGAACACAATTATTCTTTCTTACTCACATGGCCTTAGAGGTTTTCAGCATCAGGATTTGACATTGAAGCAGCATATGTTCTTTGCCAGAAACTGCTGAGCCCATTGCTTGGTTTATACCACTATTTCCTTTAGAAGTTGCTTGGATAAAAAAAAGCTGGAAAACATCAATGGGGGAGAAATTTTTGTTACTACATTTCAACCAGCTTGTGCCATGAATGGAAGTGTAAGGGTCTAAGCATGACCATACGCTATAAATTATTTATATATGGGGCATTGGGGTTCAAGGTGATAACAGGTGCCTGTTCTGTCAGCTCTGTATCTGTGCTTGTATCACACTGTTCAGCTTGGCTTGTAGAGGTCCCTGGCATGTTTGTACTGATCCTAGCTGTGCGCTGCTGATGGCTGGTAACAGATCTTCAATGCCTTTTCTCTATTATTTTGGCAGTTAGTAATGGAGCATCATCCTGTGAATAACAGTCTGAACTGGCAGTAAAGGTATCAGTGCCTTCAATAAGCTCATATACAGAGCCAGATATTTCTTCAAATTACTCTCATCAGAAAAACAAAGGATATGCCTTCTGGGTAGTACACACTCTAGATAAGTGTTTTCAAACCAGTAAACCTCCAGCTGTTGCAAAAGTACAACTCCCAGCATGCTAGAAGTTGTAATTTTGAGCTACGTGAAATACGCTGTGTATACGCTACGTGTGACCCTACCCTATAGGGAATCTGTCAGCTGTATTGCTGATAAGAGCTGCAGACACCATTATTTAGCTGCAAGGCTATAAAATCAAATTGTACCTTATATGGAGCTGGTGATGGTCACCAAACTTATAAAATCGCCTTTTTATATTTTATCCAAGCGTCAAGGAGGCGGTGCTGGGAAGCTTAAATGCCGCAGCCTGACATGCCTCCTCGCTTGCCATCACCTACCAGCCCCTCCTTAACTAATAAACAGGACTAGGAAGCACTGGGAGGTGAGGGAGAGCAATGAGGTATGCCAGTCTGTGACACCTAAGCAGCTCGACTCTGCCTCCTTGACACTTGACTGAAAAGCAATTCTATAAGTTTGGCAACCACCCTCAGTTCCAGAAAAGGTACCATTTACTTTACAACCCTAACAGCTATCCAATGGTGGCAGGTCTTTGCAGCGAATACAGTTGACAGATTCCCTTTATGTTTAATGCTGGATTCACACGTGCATAATATGGGTGGATTTTTGTATATGACAACATATGATGCTGTCAGTTTGGGTCATTAGACCTCGGACTTGTGGCCATTGTAGGGTGTAAAAATGTGCCCTTATTATGCTTGTGTGAATCAAGCCAAATGGTGGAGAACGTAAATAGATGATAAAAAGTAAAAGTGTTCGAAACATTAACATGAGATTGTAACCAAACACAAGAGCTCAGCTGGAAGATAACCACACAATCTGCCAGCTGTAAGTGCTTCTCAGCTGCTCTGTCCAGCGTATTCACTAATGGACTTACTGATCTCCATTTTATTAGTATTAAGGGACAAGTCAGACCTAAGCGCATTGACTTTCTGGGCCAGTGGCCTAATATCAGATTGCCCATCACACCATATGTGGTGGTTAACATAGGAGCAGTTATAAATGCTGCCAATTTAGTAACAGCATGTCCACATTTTCACTGATGCTCTTGTCATTCCACATAAAAACATTCAAAAGGTCTTGTGAATTCTACACAACATTAATGCTATGGGAATATACAGTTCAATACCATCATGTAACATTTATAAGGAACAGAGGCTTAGAGATAGTATGATGTAAATTGGGAACAATACAGAGATAGTATGATGTAAAGCGAGAAGGGATACTAAAATTATTACAGCCACACAGAGGAAAACCATAAAAAAGCAGACAGGTTATAAGAAGCATGCTTTATATTAAAGTATATACAACTTGGATGTGTGGATAGCAACATTCTAAATGCCGCATTCCATATAAACTGTCAAGACTTTTGTCCAGGTCAAAATAAACCAGATAGACAATCAATGTAAATAGAAGAATTAACCTCAATATGTGTACATGTTAAATGGCAGCCATATAAAGTAACCCTATCACCAAAAATATAGCCAATAAAAGTATTCACATAAAAACGAATCAGAATAAGACATCATTGGAAACCCCAAATCCCTCCTTAAAATATGAACACATAAGACATGATGATAACATACAGTGGGACAACATTGATAGAGGATACAATCAACATAAATGGAGATGGTGTAAATTGCACCTGCCCAGGAAATATTGTAAATCTCAGTACTGTCTGAAAAAATTCCAAATATTGTTGTGTGCAATACACATAATATATCATATAACCTACTGTACACATGTCAAATAAATAAGAGGAATTGATCTATGAATAAGTAAATTCGATTCGTCAGGAACTTCTCGGCTCGGCAGTTGATGGCTTATCCTGCATAAATTAGTTCAGCTTTCAGGTGCTCCGGTGGACTGGAAAAGGTGGATACATTCCTAGGAAAGAGTCTCCTAGGACTGTATCCACCTTTTCCAGCCCACGGGAGCACCTGAAAGCTGAACTGATTTATGCAGGAAAAGTCATCAACTGCCGAGCTGAGAAGTTTGTGACGAATCGAATTTACTGTAAGTTCGCTCATCTCTAATGAATACAATTAGAGATGAGCAAATTTCAGAAAATTTTTATTCGGACAATGTCCCGAAAAAATTTGGTTCGGTCCAAACTTATTTGCGGCGAATCGCTATTAAAAATGGCTATTTCTGGCCTACAGAGAGCCTCACTAGGGGTGTAGAACACTTTGCCTTGTCCTAACACGCATAGGGAGTGTGCTGTGAGGGTGAAATAATACTGTTATTCAGTATGACATGCAATTTACAGGCATCACAATTAGAATCACTGCCGCAGAGTGTCTGGATGTGGCAGACTTTTTATGTAATTTTTATTTAATTTATATACATTTTTTGATTACCCATTCTGGTAAGCATCAAGCTGGCAGTCCTCCCCCATGCGAGATACCACCTGTTCCAGCCCCTGCCTCTCAGCCCCCCACTGTGAAAGTGTGAATGTTTAATTTAATCAGTTTAGGTTCATTGTTATCGCTCCAAGCTGTTTCATTTGATTCTTGTGATGATACCACAGGTAATATGACGTAGACGACCATAGGGCCTCAGTCTTGAAAAGATTACATAGATTTTTTTTATTTAAAGATAAGATTTATATTAGATTCCCAAGTTTAATGTCCCAGCGTTTACTTTGAACTAATACTGTATGACCACAAAACCCAATCATACACATGGCGGCACAATGACAGAGCCTAGAGGTGGCGGCAGCATGAGGAGACCATAATCTGGCAGAATGACACACCCTGGAATTGGTGGCAGCATGAGGAGGCAACAGGGCTTCACAATCCCTAAGATTTAAAGATGAATTTTCAAATTTAAATTGAAGATTTATGGTAACTAGTGCTACCATAAAAATTTTTAGGTAATGTCCCAGCAGCATAAGGAGACCATATAGTGGCTGAATGGCACAGCCTGGAGTTGGAGGCAGTATGAGGAGACAATATAGTGGCTGAATGACACAGCGTGGAGGTGGCGGCAGCATGAGGAGAACACATAGTGGCTGAATTACACAGCGTGGAGATGGTGGCAGCATGATGAGAACATATAGTGGCTGAATGACACAGCCTGGAACCGGCAGCAGCATGAGGAGACCATATAGTGGCTTAATGGCACAGCCTGGAGTTGGAGGCAACATGAGGAGAACATATAGCGGCTGAATGGCACAGCCTGGATTTGGCGGCAGCATGAGGAGAACATATAGGGGCTGAATGACACAGCCTGGAGTTGGCGGCAGCATAAGGAGAACATATAGTGGCTGAATGACACAGCGCGGAGGTGGCAGCAGCATCATAAGTCCTGAAAGAGACCCGGTGAAAGAGTGGTGCGGTGGGTGGCAATACCAGTACCCGGTGACAAAGGTGGGGGAAAAATGTTTATAACTGGGAAGCAGCGCCATAGAGGAATACTCTACTCCCCAGCATCCGGAACATTGAGTTCCGAACGATGTGTGCGGGCTTCTGTGTTCACGCCCGCACCCTCGTCATGTCACGGCCTGCTCCCTCAATGAAAGACTTGCATTGAGGGGACGGGATGTGACGTTACACAGCATTCGGAACTCAATGTTCTGGATGCCGGGTAGCGGAGTAACCCTTTAAATCTGTTTAGCACTATCCATATTTGTGAAGGGTTGGTGTGGTACCATGGTCAATCTACTCTGATGCATCAGCCATTGGTGGGTGGAAATCCTGGCTGATCCATGCCTAATTTATCTTCACAAAGGTCAGTCTCTCCACATTTTTCGTGGACAGACAAGTTCTCCTTGGGGTTAATATGACCCCTCCGCACTAAACACCTGTTCTGATGGCACACTACTGGCCAGGCAGGACAGCTTTTCCAGGGCAAACTCTGCTAGTTGTGGCCACAAATCAAGCTTGGCTGCCTAGAAGTCCAGGGGATCTTCAAGGTGTGTTGGCATGGGATTTGTCAAGGTATGCAACCACCTGCTGGTTCAGGTCCTGCTCCAGGTGTACTTGCTGCAGCAACTGTAAACTCAGACTGCTGATGGAGCTGGTACTGCTCCTGTCACCCCACCCCTCCCCAGCAGCCATGGCAGTGGAAGGTGAGCGCAGGGGGCCCCCTGATTCTGACCTGCGAGAGGATGGACGATGGCACTGATAGGCATCGGCCAACTGACTACATAGGATGCCTCTGTAGTAGGTCACTTTGTCCTCCCTCTCTGTGGGTGAAAAAAAAGCCCCTATTTTGTGGCGGTAGCGAGGGTCCAATAAGGTGGAGATCCAGAAGGCATCCCGCTGCCGAATGGTGACAATTCGGCTGTCACTAAGCAAGCAAGTGAGTAAGCATCGTGCCATTTGTGCAAGTGACTCGGAGGAACTCCCTACCTCCAACTCCACTGCATACTGCCCAAGGTGTCTGGGTCCTCTGTCTCGCCTTCCTCATAACCCTCTAGCTCCTCTGGCTGCTCCTCCTCTCCTGTCAGATTACTAGAAAAACCACCCATTTGGGGAAACCTAAACTGTGCTCCACTGTGCCCCTCCCCCTCCTCATCTGCCTCCAGTTCAGCCCCCACAGGGCTCATGTGGCTGTGAGATGTAGGCGCCACATCTCCAGTGCCCTGACCAGCCATAGTTTCCAAAATGTGGAAGCAGTGGAATGATGTTGTTCATCCCGTAATCCTGGTGATTTACTAATAATGTGGCTTCCTCAAAGGGCCTGAGCAAACAGCAGGTGTCAAGTATGAGCTGCCACTGGTTCACATTGAAGTTACACAGGGGAGTACCCCTATCCGCTTGGATCATCAAGAAATCGGTGATGGCTTTTCTCTGTACAGTAGGTCCAACATATGGAGCGTGGAATTCCAACGTGTGGCAACGTCACAAACGTCACAACCCATAGTTAGGATGTCCTGCAAATGGTGGGAACACTTCAGGAACTGCTTCACAACCAGATTGAACACTTGTTCCATGCAGGGCGCATTGCTCAGCCTTCCCAGTCGCAGCGCATGCAAGATGTTCTTCCTGTTGTTAGTCACCATGGTTCCCATTTCCAGTTTTTGTGGAGTAAGCCATGCTCCAATTTCTTTACGAATTACTTTCAGTAGTTCCTCCCCTGTTTGACTCAGTTCGCCAAGGCAAACCATGTGAAGAAGAGCTTGGAGGAGGAAGCAGCGTGACCCGTCCAAGTTGGTGTTGTGGCTGTGCAGGAACTACATTCACCCAGTGAGCTGTAAAGGACATGTATTGTCCCTGACCATAGTTACAGCTCCAGACGTCGGCGCTGCCATGCACTCTGGAACACACCGACAGGCTCAAAGACTGGCCCACCTTCTCTTTCACAAAATTTTGCAGGGCTGTTACTGCCTTCTGCGCAAAGAAACAACGGCTTTGCACTCTCCACCTTGGCACAAGCCATCAGTTTTTTGAAAGGTGCAGAGTCCACCACTTGAAAAGGGAGGGACTGCAGCACCATTAACTTGGACAGGAGCGCATTCAGCTTCTGTGCCATTAATTGAATGGGCGCATACTATTGTCTCTTGGACATGGCTTCGACGGTGGATTATTGGCGGAATGGCTGACTAAAAGTAGGAGGAGCAGGAGCATCTGGAGTGACAGAAGGAGGGTATGACACACAGCTCCCTTTGGCAGAGGTGGTGGAGCCTTGGCTGGCTGAAAGAGGGAGCGGCGTTCCACTGGGTGATGCAGCAGGCTGGACCACTACATCGGAGCCACAGTTCTCCCAGGCCGCTTTATGGTGGCGAAGCATATGTTGATGCAGGGCCGTGTTGGGACCCTGGCCACGCTTCACCTTCTAACGACATATCTTGCATGTGGCTATGTGAACCTCCTCCAGGTGCTTGATGAAAAACTGCCACACCGCCGAGTAGCTTATTTTCCCACCAACAGTCCGTACTAATTGACTGCTACTGCTGCCGTCTCCAGGAACCCATGTTCCACTACCTCCCGGGAAGGTATGCTGTTGTGAAGCAGGTGGTCTCCCCCGGGCACGTTTGGCTCCAGAATTTCCTCTTCTGCCACCATGCTCACTACCAACCATGCTACCACCTTGCTGGCTCAGCTGCTGCCTCACGGCAACCTGCAACTCTCTTCTCCTAATGATGATGAAGCCCCTTCTGCACCCAGCTCCCAATTGTCATCAGCTTCATCATCATCAACAAGTGTCTGCACATCAGTGATGTTCTCCTCAGGTTACTCAACAGTGTCTGCCCCAGGACCCTGAACCCTGGCAACACCGCCTCCCACAACACTCTACTCATCACTACTCATTCTCACTGGATAGTGTAGCTGAACCCACAGCATAAGATACTTCTTTAGGGGAGGGAACAGCATAGGACAGAGGCAATGGGAGAACAGGGACTGATCCCGGGCCATGCCAACTGAGGGTTGTGTCTGAGTAACCCACCAACTGTTGACTGGGGTATCAGTAGTCACTTGTGATGAAGTGGATGACCGTGTTATCCAATCGATGACGGCAGATGGGTTGATAGTTGAGACACAACCTCTAGCTGATACCGGCAGCTCAGGCCTCTCACTGTGACTCCTGCTGCACTTGCCCCTAGTCTGCTGCGACCTCTACCTGATGAATTTAGGCCTCTGCCACTCCTCTGTGCACGTCCTGGCATTTCTCTGCCTGACATACTTAGTGCTTATATGAGGGGAGTACAATACGCTTCACTAGGCTTAAAACAGTATTTGTCTAAAACAGCAGCAGGTGTGTACTTTTGACTGTCTTTTCACAGAATCTAGGCCCTTGACAGATAAACAGGTACAAAATAGTACACTACTTAGATGTACGTATGTGGTATGCACTTATGAGGGCAGAAAAATGTGTTACAGTACACTTAAAAAAGTATCTGATTAAAAACACAAGCCAGTGAAAAATACTGCACAGTATGCTTAAAAAAAACAGCAGTGCACAAAATAGCACTGGTGGGTTTTACACCTTCTACAGACTAGTATAACCAGCAGATGATTTTTTGTGGAACAAAGACACAGAATTGCGCTGAAAAATTATTCCTACCTCCTCTGCTAAGGTTTATGAAGTTGAGGCAGCTTGTTGAAATGTGGCAACACACAGCTATTTGCGGGGGGTGATGTCACACGGGGGCAGGGTTGTGATGTCATGATACTCCAGCCCCATGGTCGCCATCCGGCTGTTTGTGAGCTGGCACCGCGGCATGCAGCTCAAACAGGTGGGTGGCGAATAAAAGATTGTGGTGGTCCCTTTGGATAGGGGATAAAATGTCTCAGGAACGAAGTACCCCTTTAATGGCTGCAGTAAAAATCTTTTTCAGTGAAAAAAACACTGCTCTCTGTCCACCACGCTGATGTAACCAGGTTGTGAAACACTGCTGGAAGGAGCTTTTCTGTGTAAAACACACACAGCGATGTCCGTCCTATCTCTATGCAGTGTAATGAATGATATGACGAGCCGCAAAATGGCTGCCGAATATATAGGGCTGTGACATCACAGGGGTGACTGGCTTCTGATAGGCTGCATCCTGCAGGTGATTCAGGGTCATCCCGCCTACTTCCCTTCCTGCCTTCCCAGCGTTCCTTGCCCCATGTACTGACATGTTGTCACGATTCGGCTAGCTGGATGTGGATCCTCTGTGTCAGCGAGGGATTGGCGTGGACCGTGTCGGTGGACCGGTTCTAAGATGCTACTGGTATTCACCAGAGCCCGCCTCAAAGCAGGATGGTCTTGCTGCGGCGGTAGCAACCAGGTCGTATCCACCGGCAATGGCTCAACCTCGCTGACTGCTGAGAAGGCGTGGGACAGAAGGACTAGGCAGAGGCAAGGTCAGACGTAGCAGAAGGTCGGGGCAGGCGGCAAGGTTCGTAGTCAATGTGGATAGCAGAAAATCTGGAACACTGGCTTTGGACAACACTAAACGCTTTCACTGGCACAAGGCAACAAGATCCGGCAAGGAAGTGCAGGGGAAGTGAGGTAATATAGCCAGGGAGCAGGTGGAAGCTAAGTAGGCTAATTGGGCCAGGCACCAATCATTGGTGCACTGGCCCTTTAAATCTTAGAGAGCTGGCACGCGCGCGCCCTAAGGAGCGGAGGCGCGCGCGCCAGGACATGACAGCCGGGACAGGTGAGTGACTTGGGATGCGATTCGCGAGCGGGCGCGTCCCGCTATGCGAATCGCATCCCCGTCGGCAATGTCAGTGCAGCGCTCCCGGTCAGCGGGTCTGACCGGGGCGCTGCAGAGAGAGGAACGGCGCGAGCGCTCCGGGGAGGAGCAGGGACCCGGAGTGCTCGGCGTAACAGTACCCCCCCCTTAGGTCTCCCCCTTTTCTTGTCCGGCAATTGCTTCACGTGGGACGAGGACACTGGGAGCGATTGTAGGGTTTCCTCAAAGGCAGGCAGTTCAGCAGGAGTGGGAATGGAGAGGGAGGGCAGAGGGTGAAGCTTGGCATGGGGCAGAGTGTCACCAGGACGGGGGCTATGAGGAGGCACGGCACAGTCCTGATAGGCCTTGGGGAGACCAGGCACAGGAGGAGACACTGAGGTCCGACAGACGGCACTGGGAGCAGAGGTGAGGCATTTCTTACGGCAAGCAGAACCCCAATTCTTGATCTCCCCGGTGGTCCAGTCAAGGGTGGGAGAATGATGCTGGAGCCATGGCAGACCGAGGAGGACTTCAGAGGTACAGTTGGGAAGGACGAACAATTCAATCTTTTCGTGATGGGGTCCAATGCACATTAAGAGGGGTTCTGTGCGGTAACGCACAGTACAGTCCAACTTCACTCCGTTGGCCGAAGAAATGTAGAGCGGCTTGACGAGACGGGTCACCGGGATGCAGAATTTATTCACCAAAGAGTCCAAAATAAAATTTCCAGAAGCACCAGACTCCAAGCAGGCCACGGCTGAGAGGGAGGAGTTGGCAGAAGGAGAAATCCGCACGGGCACAGTGAGACGTGGAGAAGCAGACTTCGTACCAAGAGACGCCACACCCACGTGAGCTGGGTGCGTGCGTGCGTTTCCCAAACGTGGAGGACGAATAGGGCAATCTACCAAGAAATGTTCGGTACTGGCGCAGTACAGACAACGATTTTTTTCCCTACGGCGAGTCCTCTCTTCCTGGGTCAGGCGAGACCGATCCACTTGCATAGCCTCCTCGGCGGGAGGCACAGGGGTAGATTGCAAAGGATACTGTGGGAGAGGTGCCCAGAGATCAAGGTCTTTTTCCTGGCGGAGCTCCTGGTGTCTCTCAGAAAAACGCATGTCAATGCGGGTGGCCAAATGGATAAGTTCTTGCAGGTTGGCAGGAATCTCTCGTGCGGCCAGCACATCCTTGATGTTACTGGATAGGCCTTTTTTAAAGGTCGCGCAGAGAGCCTCGTTATTCCAAGATAATTCGGAAGTGAGAGTACGAAATTGGATGGCGTACTCGTCTACTGAAGAATTACACTGGACCAGGTTCAGCAGGGCAGTCTCGGCAGAAGAAGCTCGGGCTGGTTCCTCGAAGACACTACGGACTTCAGCGAAGAAGGACTGGACTGTGGCTGTGGCAGGATCATTGCGGTCCCAGAGCGGTGTGGCCCAAGACAAAGCCTTTCCAGATAGAAGACTCACTACGAACGCCACCTTAGACCGTTCTGAAGGAAATAGGTCCGACAACATCTCCATATGCAGGGAACATTGAGACAAGAAGCCACGGCAGAGTCGGGAGTCCCCATCAAACTTGTCCGGCAGGAACAAGCGGAGGCTAGGAGCGGCCACTCGCTGCGGAGGAGGTGCAGGAGCTGGCGAAGGAGATGGTTGCTGCTGTAGCAGTGGCAGAAGTTGCTGTAGCGTGGCGGTCAACTGCGACAGCTGCTGTCCTTGTTGGGCAATTTGCTGCGATTGCTGGGCGACCACCGTGGGAAGTTCAGCGAGACTTGGCAGCGGCACCTCAGCGGGATCCATGGCCGGATCTACTGTCACGATTCGGCTAACTGGATGTGGATCCTCTGTGTCAGCGAGGGATTGGCGTGGACCGTGTCGTTGGACCGGTTCTAAGATGCTACTGGTATTCACCAGAGCCCGCCGCAAAGCGGGATAGTCTTGCTGCGGCGGTAGCAACCAGGTCGTATCCACCGGCAACGGCTCAACCTCGCTGACTACTGAGAAGGCGTGGGACAGAAGGACTAGGCAGAGGCAAGGTCAGACGTAGCAGAAGGTCGGGGCAGGCGGCAAGGTTCGTAGTCAATGTGGATAGCAGAAGATCTGGAACACAGGCTTTGGACAACGCTAAACGCTTTCACTGGCACAAGGCAACAAGATCCGGCAAGGAAGTGCAGGGGAAGTGATGAAGTAATATAGCCAGGGAGCAGGTGGAAGCTAATTAGGCTAATTGGGCCAGGCACCAATCATTGGTGCACTGGCCCTTTAAATCTTTGAGAGCTGGCGCACGCGTGCCCTAAGGAGCGGAGGCGCGTGCGCCAGGACATGACAGCCGGGGGCGGGGACAGGTGAGTGACTTGGGATGCGATTCGCGAGCGGGCGCGTCCCGCTATGCGAATCGCATCCCCGCCGGCAATGTCAGTGCAGCGCTCCCGGTCAGCGGGTCTGACCGGGGTGCTGCAGAGAGAGGAACGCCGCGAGCGCTCCGGGGAGGAGCAGGGACCCGGAGCACTCGGCGTAACACATGTGGATTCGCCATTTTAAATGCCCTGGAGCCTGGACCACAGCAAATGGAGTTTAATGAAGCGATTTGCGCTATAGAATCATGGCGATATTTGCATTAATTGCGAATCGAATATTTCATGAAATTTGTAACGAATTTGGGTACGTCAGCTTCGATTCGCTCATCTCTAGTTGTGTTGTTAGTTAGATGTGGGCAGAGTGTTTATACAAATCACTTTCATTTTATATATATAGAGATTAACTATTTGCCCATTGTTTTGTGGTGGCCTAGTACGGAATTGTGTTTCCCCGAACCTTCCCTTCCCTGCCCTGTCAGGCAGTGTCCCTCAGGGGCCCCTTGCAGTTGTTCCCCCCATGTAAATAGGTTATGTATTATATTGTGTATTGTACCTTTTAATAACTGTACCATGTGATTGTTACCCAGGTGGTACTAATGACCAGCTGACCCCAAAGGTGACCTATGGGCTCCCTTTTAGTCTCCCCCATATAAGCCCTGGAGGGAGCTAGCCTCTTTCTCCTCTCTCTTTGTGCTGAGGTTCAGTCCAGTCAAGTCATGCCTATAGTGTGTGTCCAGAGCAGTGGAGGCCTCAAGTCCAGTCCTGCAGCCCCAAGTCCAGTCCTGCAGCCTCAAGTCAAGTCCTGCAGCCTCAAGTCAAGTGCATGTAAGCTGAAGTCACTGTCCTGTCAGTCAATTCTTCAGCGTGGCCTGCACTTAACCACACCCTGGCATCACAAACACAAGGGGTTAATACCATCTACCCCTAGGGTAACAACATCTGCCCTGCACCAAACACCCCACCACCATACCACAACTTTTGGCATCATGAATACGATACGGGTGTATGCCTTATGCCACAAGTCCTCCACTCTAGTCTGAACTGTGTACAGTATTGTCTGCAAGAATTGCATGCCCATGTGAATAAAGTTTGCACCAGAAAGTGTACGGGACTTTGTCAGTGGAAAGTGCTTTACCCAAGGCGCTCATGAAATAGAGGGGAAGTTGAAGAAAGACTGTTGTTTGCTATTGTGGAGTATAAAGATTCAGTACCTGAAAGGGTTAATTTGGTCCGGTGATTCCTGCGCTAGCGAGCGGTCGCCGCTCCACCCCCATCAGTCCCCTCTTCAGCACATCGAGGAGGAACCAAAGAGCCCCCCTGTGTTGCACAGGGGAAGACTTTGCCGACTGGACCAAAGCAGGAAGTTCCCTGGGCGCAGCCATATTGGTGGTTCTGGCGGCTGCACCCAGCTCCGCTGTCTTCTATCAAGCACCCGCCGCAGCGCAGACTCTACCAACACCAACGATTATCAGCAGCAAGTCTCCGGTGCCGGTAGCTTTCAGCAATAACCCACTAGTGTCCATAAGTCTGGTCGCAAGACTAATTACTACCGGGTGCCTGCAAAATCGAGGGGGAGCATCCATTACAGTACCCCTACTAGCCAAGTCCAAGCTGCTGCAGCACATCAGCAGGGGGGGACAGCACCTTTTTCTTCTTAAAGCGACAGCGCACTCAACATCCAACCAGATGTCAGAACTCAGCTCTCCATCTCCAGCAGCGGGATAATCACCTGCGCCAGCGGACGGAATGTTGCCAGTTTTGCCTGCAGTCCACATAAACAACCCTGGGGTTCCAACATCTGCACCGGTATTCATGGGGAACCCTGTCCTCACTACCTACAATGGAGACCCCTTCACCCTAAGGGATTTCAAAGAAAGGATCCAGAGTTTGTTTGTCTGAGTCATATTGTTAGCACCAAGGGATTCCAGCCCAATCCTGAAAAGGTGAAAGTTGTCAAGAACTGGCCTGCGCATGGTGAAAGATGTCAGGAGCTTCTTGGGATTTGCCATCTACTACCGCAGCTTCATTCCCTACTTTTCCCAGATTGCAGAACCCCTCATAGCTCTTTTACAGGGTACAGCGAAGGAAAACTACAATAGAAGACTGTCTGACGAATGGGCCAAAGAGCAGTGTTCCGAGCTCTTAAACATTTGCTGACAGAACCTCTCATCTTTGTGTATCCAGACTACAGTCAGCCGTTCCGGCTATATACCGATGCCAGTTTTGAAGGTCTGGGAGCCGTCCTGTCCCAAGTCCAGGAAGGACAAGAGCGGGTAGTTGCCTATGTTAGTCATAACCTGCGAGGAGCCGAACAGAACAATGCAAACTACAGCTCATTCAAATAAAAACTTCTCGCTTTGGTATGGCCCGTGACTGAAAAGTTCAAAGACTACTTGGCTCCCACGCAATTTACTGTCTACACAGATAATAACCCATTGGCTCATCTGAACACCGCCAAGTTGGGTGCCATCGAACAATGTTGGACTTCAAGATTAACCAATTATAGTTACACCATCAAGTACAGAAGCGGCAAGTCGAATGTCAATGCCGATGTACTGTCTCGGATGACCCCTCGGCGAAGAACCCCCTGTCGAAGACGTGTGGTAAGACGTGGAGATGCGCCCATTTTATCAACAGTTCGTGAATCAAAATGTGGTGACCTCCCTCAGGGACGGCAAACCCAGGTCCGAAAAGGTTCAAGAGGACTTATACACTTGGAAGACTCTTTAAGACGAAATTCGAGTCATGGGGACCTGATGGACCACCTGCTGGCGAAAAAGGTTCCAACCCATCTACGCCGGGCCCAGTGTGATTATGAGCTGAAACGTCTGTGGCGACAGAAGAAGTTTGTGCACAAGGGACTGTTGTAGCAAAATTCTTTGGATCCAGTCTCTGGTGATCGACTTCATTAGATTCTGGTTCCCCGAATAGACGCTGCGATTGTCCTCAATGCCTATCATAATCAGTCAGGACACTTTGGAGTCCACAAGACAGAAGCTAATGTGCAGAGTAGATTCTACTGGATCGGAATGCAGAGCAACATTAAGAAATGGTGCAGGGAATGTGCAGTCTGTTACATCACCAAGAATGTGCGCAAGGATGCCAGAGCACCTCTCCATCCCATCCAGAGTGAAAGGCCTAACCAGTTGGTCGTGCTAGACCATGTCAAGTTGTCTCCTACCCAGTCTGGGTACACATGCTCTCACCATGGTAGATTACTACTCCAAATGGGTTGTCGTTGTACCCGTTAAAGACCTCACAGCCAAGACAGCGGTCCAGATGTTCTGGGTGTCCAGAGTCTGTCCTAACGGAATGTATAACAACCTTCGAGGCCCAACTCTTCCAAGAACTATGTCAATTCCCTGCCTGCAAGAAACTCTGGACTGCTGCTTACCCCCCCCCCCCCCCCCCAGGGGAACGGGCTCTGTGAACGCATCAATCAAGTCTTTATCCACAATTTTGCGAGCAGCTTCTGTGTCACTACTGCTGCCTGAACTATTGGAGATTTATAGGAACACAGTCCACTGTTCTACGGGGTATACCCCTTTTTATTTGATGATGGGGTGCCATGGACAGCTGCCTAAAGACCGAACATTTGAGCTCCAAGCCTCATTCAACAACTCTCCGCAAGCGTCCCTGGAGTGGTTATTGGACCACCAGAGAAGAAACCAAGAGGCAAAAGAAATTGTCTGCAAGAAGATGGGCGAGGCCCAGCAGAGACACCAAGAAGATTATAACCGCTTAAAAAAAGCGCCAAAAACACCAGAAAAACTGCCACAACTTTTTCCTGTGTTTTGGCAGTTTTTCTGGTGTTTGGAAACAGCCAAATTTGTCCCCTTTGGCAGTTTTCTCACTGCCTTCAGTTACCACTCTGTGGGTTGGATTCTGAGCTCCCGGTCCACAGAGTGTAAGGAGATGAGGAGTGATGTACAGCCTCACTACTCACCTCTCCCGGCCGTATACAGGGGTGCATAGTGTACCCATGTATACTATACACGAGCCGAGAATCCTTTTACCAGATTGACAGGACTCCCTGCTCCTATAGCCCCTTTGGGCGGTGTACAGAATATACAGCTATCTATTGATAGCTGTATATAATGTATACAGAAGACGAGGTCCACTTACCTCCCCCGGCCTCAAGACATCATTAGGGGCGGATCTACAGACGGGAGCCAGGCTGGTAAGTGTGTGAGGCTCTGTTCACATTGCCCGTTTTGTATAATGGGAACAGACCCTTCTGGCAGTGTCCTCCCAGACAGGGAGACTCCAGCTGTTGCTAAACTACAACTCCAAGCCTGCCCAGACAGCCAAAGGCTGTCTGGGCATGCTGTGGGTTGTAGTTTTGCAACAATTGTAGGCTTTCTGTTTGGGAAGCCATTGCATTATGAGCGCTCTCCCCAGCAGACAACGCCAAAAATGTCCTAACTAATTTTTCGTGTTTCTGTTTCTTCTCGTTTCAGATCCGTGTATGCAGAGGATTACGGCGGATTTGGAGGACTACTGCGGATGAACTGGATTTTTTTCCTTTTAATGAAATGGTTAACGAGGGCTGTGGGGGAGTGATTTAAAAAAAAAATAATGTTTCCAATGTGTCGTGTTTTTTTTTTATTTGAATTTGAATTTTTAGGCTTAGTAGTGGAAGCTGTCTTATTGACGGAATCTATTACTAAGCTGAGGCTTAGCGTTAGCCCCAAAAACAGCAAGCGCTAACCCCCAATTATTACCCCAGTACCCACTGCCACAGGGATGCCTGGAAGAGCCGGTACCAACAGGCCCGGAGCATCAAAAAAGGCACTCCCGGGCCTAGGCGGTAACAGGCTGATGTTATTTAGGCTGGGGTGGGCCAGTAACAATGGTCCTCGCCCACCCTGGTACGGTCAGGCTGTTGCTGCTTGGTTAATATCTGGCTAAAAATAAAAAAACGGGATCCCCTATGCGGTTTTTATTTTTTTATAAAACTTTTTTGGATCGCTAGTCCAAAAAATAATAAAAAAGAATAAAACCCCCTGGAAAAAACACCAAAGTTAAAATCCATATGGCGTTTTTCTTAGCATCTTTTCACTCCCATAGACTTCTATGGGAGGAAAACGCAAGATTTTCCAGAAAAAACACCAAAGTCTCAACAAGAAGTAATTTTTGAAAAACTGAAAAGGAGCCCAAAATAGCAGAAAAATTCCAAAATGATTTAAAAAATGCCAATCTGAAAAATGGCAAACTGAAAAAAGTGGATATGGCATTTTGCAGTTCCCTATTGACTTGCATCTAACATCTGGCCGCAGTGTTTTTTCACACAAAAAAAAAAAAAAAAAACACCATGCGGCAGATTGGGATTTTTTATTGGTGTTTAAAAAAAAAAAAAAAAAAGTGGAAACCTAGCCTCATGCTTCTACCATACCACTTCAATTGAACGCTAAAGTGTGGCTGTGGAAGTTTCCAAGAACCCATGAATTAGACTCTATCTGGGAGACGGAACCATACACAGTGACGGCCATACCCTATCCACATTCTAATGTGTACGAAGTACAAAAGCCTGGGTATGAGCTGCAAGTTGTTCATCGCAACCAAATCAAACTGTGTCTAAAAGAAGATTTGCCTGTGCTCCCCGCACCATCTCTTCCAGATGTTAGACCTGCAAGCAGGGGCATAGCTAGAAACCACAGGGCCCTGATGCAAAAAGTTGCCCTAAGCCCCCCAACCAACCCTAAAGCTCCTGTGCTCACATCAGAGCCGAGCCCTAAATGTACGGCGCTGTGAGCAAAGTTACATGCTGCAGTGCCGAATATTTACAGCATGCCATGTCCTTAAAGGAAAAACTGCTGTACCGGCTGCGGCGGGCTGGCCAGGATAGTGATTTGGACAAAGCGGCTTGTCAGTTGTCTTCTCAAGTGCAGGGCAGGGTATATTAGATTAAGCAGCCCATGTCTTTTGGGTGGGGTCCCAGCAGTCGGACCCCCACCAAAATAAAATGGTCTGCATAGTCTGAAAATCACCTTGGTTCAAGTGGCTCTCCAGCGGTTGCAAATCTACAACTCCCATCATGCCTGGAGAGCTTCATACATTATGGGAGTTGTCGTTTTGTAACAGCTAGAGAGCCACAGATTGGGGGTACAGTTTCACCAATAACCCTGCTAATCTTACAAGTGACTACAGCAATGATGGGAAACAGACAGACTAAACAGTGATTTGACTCACAAGAGATGTCTTCTTTGTTGTCTTTCCTTTTCTTTTCTTCTTCATTAGTGTTGAGCGGCATAGGCCATATTCGAATTCGCGAATATTCGCGAATATATGGACGAATATTCGTCATATTCGCGAATATTCGCATATTCGTAATGTTCTCGTTTTATTTTCGCATATGCGGATATTCGCGTGCGCGAAAATTAACATATGCAAAATAAACATAAGCTAAAATTCGCATATGCGAAAATTTGCACACCAGTCTCACACAGTAGTATTAGAGCCTTCTTACACCACATAAGCTGGAAGCAGAGAGGGATGATCACTGTAATGTGTACTGTGAAAAAAAAAAAAAAAAAAAACGAATATTCGTAATTACGAATATATAGCGCTATATTCGCGAATATTCGCGAATTCGCGAATATTCGCGAATTCGCGAATATGCGATATTCGCGAATAAAATTCGAATTGCGAATATTCGCGAGCAACACTATTCTTCATCTGTCCCAGAAGCCAGGTCTTCTTCCAGCTCCATCTTCCTCTGCCGAGTCTGATGTCCGGAAATTATTGGGTCCTCACTTTGTCAGCAAATCCACATCCTCTGTATGACAATAATCATCATAACCCTGCCACACACTGCACCCCCTAAATATAACTCTGCCACACATTGCACCCACTAAATATAACTCTACCACACACTGCACCCCCTAAATATAACTCTACCACACAATGTTCCCCCTAAATATACCTCGCCAGACATCATGACCCTGAAAATGACCCTCTAAGTCCCTCCTTTAGACCCCTAAGGGCTCATCCACACTGCAGACATTTAGTCAGCAGAATGTCCTCTTGCAGCAGGCGCCACTGAATGTCCACTGTAATGAATCCACAGTATGCACAGAGCAGCAGAATCCCATTGAAAACAATAGGAGTCTACTGCAAACGGATTTCCGCAGCTGAATTCTGCTAGCAGAATGTCCGCAGTGTGGACGAGCTTATTCTCCCCAGACTCCTTAGTACTCCTCCAGACCCTTTCTTTTTCAGACCCCTAAGTCCCCCAGACCCTCATTCCTTCTTCTGTAGACCTCTTTGCCCCCCCCCCCAGGTTCCCAAGTCTCCCCAAGACTACTTTGTTGCTTTCTCCACCACACTTTCCTGCCCCTCCCCTGTAAATAGCAACACTCCCCTGCCACCCCCTGTGATTCTTTATACTCCTTTGCCAACCCTCTCCCCTCTGTTATCCTCTTCTTTTCCAATATCCCCCCATCCTCCTTCATGCTCCTTAACCCAACCTCCCTCTGTCCTCCTCCATGCCCCTTTTCTAACCCCCGTCCTCCTCCATGCTCCTTTTCTAACCCCCCGTCCTCCTCCATGCTTCTTTTCTAACCCCCCGTCCTCCTACATGCTCCTTTTTTAACCCCCCCATCCTCCTCCATGCTCCTTTTCCAACCCCCCTTCCTCCTTCATGCTCCTTTTCTAACCCCTGTCCTCCTCCATGCTCCTTTTCTAACCCCCGTCCTCCTCCATGCTCCTTTTCTAACCCCCCGTCCTCCTACATGCTCCTTTTTTAACCCCCCATCCTCCTCCATGCTCTTTTTTCCAACCCCCCATCCTCCTCCATGCTCCTTTTCTAACCCCCCCCCCGTCCTCCTCCTCCATGCTCTTTTTTCCAACCCCCCGTTCCTCCTCCATGCTCCTTTTCTAACCCCCCCTTCCTCCTCCATGCTCCTTTTTCCAACCCCCCGTCCTCCTCCATGCTCCTTAACTCAACCCCCCCGTCCTCCTCCATGCTCCTTTTTCCAACCCCCCCGTCCTCCTCCATGCTCCTTAACTCAACCCCCCCTCTGTCCTCCTCCATTCCCCTTTTCAACCCCCAGTCCTCCTCCAAGCCCCTTTTCTAACCCCCCGTCCTCCTCCATGCTCCTTTTTCCAACCCCCCTGTCCTCCTCCATGCTCCTTTTTACAACCCCCCTGTCCTCCTCCATGCTCCTTTTCTAACCCCCTTGTCCTCCTCCATGCTCCTTTTCTAACCCCATGTCCTCCTCCATGCCCCTTTTCTAACCCTTCCCATCCTCCTCCATGCCCCTTTTCTAACCCCCCCGTCCTCCTCCATGCTCCTTTTCCAGCCTCCTTGTCCTCCTCCATGCTCCTTTCCCAACCCCCCCCCCCCCCCCCCCCGTCCTTCCTTGTCCCCCCCTCCCTCCCCATGCTCCTTTTTCAGGGGGGTATTGGAAAAGGAGGTCAGAGGGGGTCTTATTCATGCTCCTTTTCCTCCCTCTGTCCTCCTCCATGCTCCTTCTCCAACCCCCTCCCCCCCTGTCATACTCCATGCCAGTGTTTCCCAAACAGGGTGCCTCCAGCTGTGGCCAAACTACAACTCCCAGCATGCCCAGCCAGCCTTTGGCTGTCCGGGAATGCTGGAAGTTGTAGTTTGGCAACAGCTGAAGGCACCCTGGTTGGGAAACACTGCTCCATGCTCTTCTAGCCAGCAAACACTCCCCCGCCACTTTCACCTCTGACCCGCTGTCATTCTTTTCCAGCCTTGTCCACCTCCTCACCTTGCGGGGAGGATGCACCATATCTAGGCAGCGGAATGTCCTCCTCCTCCTGCTGCAGTGTCCCTTCCCCAGTCGACTTAACTTGGGGCTGGGGGACAGAACTGAATGAGGCCCCCCTTCAGCGCCAACAGAGAATGGGGTCTAGCTGGCAGCAGAACTGCCTGGTATTTTATTTATTTTTTAAATATGGCAAGGGGCCCAGTCTCCATGGTGACCGTTGCAACCTCTATAGCTACGCCACTGCCTGTAAGAGAGGATGTTCCAGGCAAGGGGATTCATCCATCTATGGATTTCCCTATTTTTTCCCAAGTGTGCCTGCGGTCTTCTGTGTTTAACCAGCCAACATTAATTTTTACTCCAGCTCCAGTCCTGTCACTGTTGGCTCTGGTTTATTCACCAGTTTCCAGACCGCTAACTCAGTCACAAATCTCTCCAGCATCACAGTCAATGACACCGGATACTGCCAGTCCTGGCTCTGTGACTTCACTGAGGAAGACCCAGTCACAGTGTCAACAGTACCAAGAGCTCCAGAAGACACCGGTGTTCCAGACTCTCCAGAAGTGGTGTAGCATAGGTCCCAAAGGTCACCTCAAGGACAACTCCCAGCGAGGTACAAAGATTATCTCTTGTTAAAATAAATAAAGGTTATTAGGACTGTAGCTTTATATATTTTCCAGTCCACCCATGTCTATAGCGAGTATGTCTATTGTTTTCTCCTGTCCCAGTGTGCCGAATACTTTGCTGGCCAGAAGGTATTCCTGATAGCTCCACAACACACGTGCGGTGACAGGTAACCTAATGTAAATGTAACTTGATATTTAAAGTCTATGTTTAGAGTTCTGGGGGGAAGTGTGTCAAACCAAGGGACCCCAGTAGCCAAGGAATTGGGTAGATAGCCTTTGGCAGCCCAATCCGACATGTCTTGTAAAGTTGTTATGTGTATTGTTGATGGAGAAGTGTCGAGGAGAGAATTACAAGGTCAAAAATTTCCACACCCTTTTAGAGCATGTATGGACACTATCCATGCCACATGGACTCATTGCTGTTCCTCGCTCGCCCGCTCGCGAATCGCATCCCAAGCCACTTACCTGTCCCGGTCCCCGGCTGTCACGTTCTGGCGCGCGCGGCTCCGCTCTCTAGGGCGCGCGCGCGCCAGCTCTCTATCATTTAAAGGGCCAGTGCACCAATGATTGGTGTCTGGCCCAATCAGCCTAATTAGCCTCCACCTGCTCCCTGCTCATATAACCTCACTTCCCCTTCACTGCCTTGCCGGATCTTGTTGCCTTGTGCCAGAGAAAGCGTTTAGTGTATGTCCATAGCCTGTGTTCCAGACCTTCTACTGTTGCCCCTGACTACGACCCTTGCTGCCTGCCCTGACCTTCTGCTATGTCCGACCTTGCTCTTGCCTTGTCCTTTTGTACCGCGCCTGTCTCAGCAGTCAGAGAGGTTGAGCCGTTGCCGGTGGATACGACCTGGTTGCTACCGCCGCTGCAAGACCATCCCGCTTTGCGGCGGCTCTGGTGAATACCAGTACCAACTTAGAACCGGTCCGCCGGCACGGTCCACACCAATCCCTCTCTGACACAGAGGATCCACCTCCAGCCTGCCGAATCCTGACAGTAGATCCGGCCATGGATCCCGCTGAGGTGCCGCTGCCAAGTCTCGCTGACCTACCCACGGTGGTCACCCAGCAATCTCAGCAAATCGCCCAACAAGGACAGCAGCTGTCGCAGTTGACCGCCATGTTACAGCAACTTCTGCCACTGCTACAGCAGCAACCATCTCCTCCGCCAGCTCCTGCACCTCCTCCACAGCGAGTGCCCGCTCCTAGCCTCCGCTTGTCCCTGCCGGACAAATTTGATGGGGACTCTAGACTCTGCCGTGGTTTCCTGTCTCAATGTTCCCTACATATGGAGATGTTGTTGGACCAATTTCCTACAGAACGGTCTAAGGTGACTTTCGTAGTTAGTCTTCTGTCTGGAAAGGCCTTGTCTTGGGCCACACCGCTCTGGGACCGTAACGATCCTGCCACAGTCCAGTCCCTCTTCGCTGAAGTCTGTAGTGTCTTCGAGGAGCCAGCCCGGGCCTCCTCTGCCGAAACTGCTCTGCTGAACCTAGTCCGAGGAACTTCTTCCGTAGGCGAATACGCCATCCAGTTTCGTACCCTTGCCTCAGAGCTAGCCTGGAACAATGAGGCCCTCTGCGCGACCTTCAAGAAAGGCTTATCCAGCAACATCAAAGATGTACTGGCCGCACGAGAAATTCCAGCTAACCTGTCTGAACTTATCCTTTTGGCCACCCGCATCGACAAAAGTTTTTCTGAAAGACACCAGGAGCTCCGCCAAGAAAAAGACCTTGATCTCTGGGCACCTCTCTCCCAGTATCCTTTGCAATCTACCCCTGTGCCTCCCGCCGAGGAGGCAATGCAAGTGGATCGGTCTCGCCTGACCCATGAAGAGAGGACTCGCCGCAGAGATAAAAATTTATGTCTGTCCTGCGCTAGTACCGAACATTTCTTGGTGGATTGCCCTATTCGTCCTCCGCGTCTGGGAAACGCACGCACGCATCCTGTTCAAATGGGAGTGGCGTCCCTTGGTGTGAATTCTGCTTCTCCACGTCTCACTGTGCCCGTGCGGATTGCTCCTTCTGCCAACTCCTCCGTCTCAGCTGTGGCCTTCTTGGACTCTGGTTCTGCTGGAAATTTTATTCTGGCCTCTTTGGTTAATAGGTTCTGCATCCCGGTGACCCGTCTCGTCAAGCCGCTCTACATTTCTTCGGTCAACAGTGCAAAATTGGACTGCACTGTGCATTACCTCACAGAACCCCTGCTTATGAGCATTGGACTGCATCACGAGAAAATTGAATTTTTTGTTCTGCCCAACTGCACCTCTGAAGTCCTCCTTGGTCTGCCATGGCTCCAACGTCATTCTCCCACCCTTGACTGGACCACCGGGGAGATCAAGAATTGGGGTCCTGCTTGTCACAAACGATGCCTCACATCTGCTCCTCATAGCCCCCTTCCTGATAACACTCTGCCCCGTGACAAGCTTCACCCTCTGCCCCCCCTCCCCATTTCCAGTTCTTCTGGATTGCCTGCCGCTGATGTTGCTTCCCAGGACTTCTCTTTTTTCCAGAAGGAAACTCAAGAGTCGCCCCCTATGTTCTCGTCTCATTTGAAGGGACAAGGAGACAAAAAGAGGGGGAGACCTAAGGGGGGGGGGGGGGTACTGTTACGCCGAGCGCTCCGGGTCCCTACTCCTCCCCGGAGCGCTCGCGGTGTTCTTCTCTCTGCAGCGCCCCGGTCAGACCCACTGACCGGGAGCGCTGCACTGACATTCACGACGGGGATGAGATTCGCATAGCGGGACGCGCCCGCTCGCGAATTGCATCCCAAGCCACTTACCTGTGCGGGTCCCCGGCTGTCACGTTCTGGCGCGCGCGGCTCCGCTCTCTAGGTCGCGCGCACGCCAGCTCTCTAAGATTTAAAGGGCCAGTGCACCAATGATTGGTGCCTGGCCCAATCAGCCTAATTAGCCTCCACCTGCTCCCTGCTCATATAACCTCACCTCCCCTTCACTGCCTTGCCGGATCTTGTTGCCTTGTGCCAGAGAAAGCGTTTAGTGTATGTCCATAGCCTGTGTTCCAGACCTTCTGCTGTTGCCCCTGACTACGACCCTTGCTGCCTGCCCTGACCTTCTGCTACGTCCGACCTTGCTCTTGCCTTGTCCTTTTGTACCGCGCCTGTCTCAGCAGTCAGAGAGGTTGAGCCGTTGCCGGTGGATACGACCTGGTTGATACCGCAGCTGCAAGATCATCCCGCTTTGCGGCGGACTCTGGTGAATACCAGTAGCAACTTAGAACCGGTCCGCCGGCACGGTCCACGCCAATCCCTCTCTGACACAGAGGATTCACCTCCAGCCTGCCGAATCCTGACAATGTGATTGTTACCCAGGAGATACTAGTGACCAACTGACCCCAAAGGTGACCTATGGGTTCCTTTCTAGTCTCCCCCATATAAACCCTGGGTGAGGCTAGCCTCTTTCTCTTTGAGCTCTGCTCTCTCTTTGAGCTGAGGTCCAGTCCAGTCAAGTTGTGCCCATAGTGTGTGTCAAGAGCAGTGGAGGCCTCAAGTCAAGTTCTGCAGCCACAAGTCCAGCCCTGCAGCCTTAAGTCAAGTCCTGCAGCCTCAAGTCAAGTGCAAGGAAGCTGAAGTCCCTGTCCTGTCAGTCAAGTCTTCAGAATGACCTGCACTAAATTCTCCTGTCTACTACATGTCCCAACAAACCTGCGAGGCCTCTGTGTCACTGGTCCCCTCCTTGGACCCTGGGTGTACTGCATAGACTGTAACAACTTTCTACCCTCAGTAAAGCTACCGTTGTCTGTAACTTGGCATCAGTGTCTTCATTGCCCCGTGCCTAGCCCAGAATCCAGTGGTATATCTTCGGGGGGTTAAGGCTAAACCACGCCCTGGCATCATGAACACAAGGAGTTAATACCATCTACCCCTAGGGTAGCAACATCTTCCCTGCACCACACACCCCACTGCCATACCACAACTTTAATATAATTTCATGTGATGTTTTCTTTAGAGTAATACCGTAGTCCACCCACATACGATGGCCCCGATATACGATCATTTCAACATACGATGGCCTCTCAGAGGCCATCATATGTTGAAGGCAGCATCAACATACAATGCTTCTGTGTGTCAGGACCATCACAAAAATGGCTATCCAGCAGCACTGACTGCTTCAACTTCCACCGGATAGCCACTTAATGTGCCCCATGCCCTGCTGATTGAAACTAACATGTCGCCGCTCTTCTGCTGCCACTGCCCTGCGCCGCTGCTCTCTGTTGCCATCACCATGTCACCACTCACGCCACCCTTTCATCCAATACGGCAGCAGAGGAGTGGCAAACTCACAGGAGGCGGGGACCCATGAGTATGATCTATGGTACCAATCCCTCAACATACAATGGTTTCAACAAACAATGGTCTGCCTGGAACCAATTACCATCGTTTGTTGAGGGATCACTGTACCATGTTTATGATATTGAACTAACTTTTGTGACTGTTATAAAGTGGGGCAAAAAAGTATTTAGTCAGCCACCAATTGTTCAAGTTCTCCCACTTAAAAAGATGAGAGGCCTGTCATTTTCATAGGTATACCTCAACTGTGAGAGACATGATGATAAAAAAAAATCCATGAAATCACATTGTCTGATTTTTTAAGAATTTATTTGCAAATTATGGGGGAAAATAAGTATTTGGTCACCTACAAACAAGCAAGATTTCTGGCTCTCACAGACCTGTAACTTCTTCTTTAAGAGTTTCCTCTGTCCTCCACTTGTTACCTGTATTAATGTCACCTGTTTGAACTTGTTATCAGTATGAAAGACACTTGTCCACAACCTCAAACAGGCACACTTTAAACTCCCCTATGGCCAAGACCAAAGAGCTGTTAAAGGACACCAGAAACAAAATTGTAGACCTGCACCAGGCTGGGAAGACTAAATCTGCAATAGGCAAGCAGCTTGGTGTGAAGAAATCAACTGTAGGAGCAATTATTAGAAAATGGAAGACATATAAGACCAATGATTATCTCCTTCGATCTGTGGCTCCACGCAAGATTTCCCCCCGTGGTGTCAAAAGGATCACAAGAACTGTTAGCAAAAATCACAGGACCACACGGGGGGACCTAGTGAATGACCTGCAGAGAGCTGGGACCAAAGTAACAAAGGCTACCATCAGTAACACACTATGCTGCCAGGGACTCAAATCATGCAGTGCCAGACGTGTCCCCCTACTTAACCCAGTACATGTTCGGGCCTATCTGAAGTTTGTTAGAGAGCATTTGGATGATCCAGAAGAATATTGGGAGAATGTCATATAGTCAGATGAAACCAAAGTAGAACTTTTTGGTAAAAACTCAGCTCATTGTGTTTGGGGGAGAGAGAATGCTTAGTTACATCCAAAGAACACCATCCCTATTGTGAAGCATGGGGGTGGAAACATCATGCTTTTGGGACTGTTTTTATGCTAAGGGACCAGGACAACTGATCAGTGTAAAGGAAAGAATGGATTGGGCCACATATCATGAGATTTTGAGTGAAAACCTCTTTCCATCAGCAAGGCCATTGAAGATGTAACATGTCTGGGTCTTTCAGCATGACAATGATCCCAAACACACTGCCCGGGCAACAAAGGAGTGGCTTCCTAAGAAGCATTTCAAGGTCCTGGAGTGGCCTAGCCAGTCTCCAGATCGCAACACCATAGAACACCTTTGGAGGGAGTTGAAAGTCTGGGTTGCCCAGCGACAACCCCAAAACATCACTGCTCTAGAGGAGATCTGTATGGACAAATGGGCCATAATACAGTGTGTGAAAACCTTGTGAAGACTTAAAGAAAACGTTTGACCTCTGTCATTTCCAACAAAGGCTATATAACAAAGTATTGAGATGAACTTTTGTTATTGACCTAATACTTATTTTCCACCATAATTTGCAAATAAATTCTTTAACCCCTTTAGGACCACAAGTTTTTCAGTTTTTGCACTTTCATTTTTTCCTCATCACCTTCTAAAAATCATAATGCTTTGCCTATGTTTTGCACCACCAATTTTACTTTGTAATGACATCAATCATTTCACCACACAATTTACGGCAAACCCAGAAACTAAATATTTGTGGGGGGAAATTGGAAGAAAAATGCCATTTTGTAACTTTTGGGAGCTTCAGATTCTACACAGCACAATTTTCGGTTGAAATTACACCATATTTTTATTCTCTAGGTCCATACGATTAAAATGATACCCTACTTATATAGGTTTGATTTTGTCTTACTTCTGGAAAAAATCATAACTACATGCACAAAAATTAATATGTTTAAAATTGTCATCTTCCGACCCCTATAACTTTTTTATTTTTCTGCGTATGGGGAAGTATGAGGGGTAATTTTTTTTGCGCTGTGATCTGAAGTTAATATCGGTACCATTTTTGTTTTGATCAGCCTTTGGATAGCTTGTTATTAATTTTTTTATGGTATAAAAAGTGACCAAAAATATGCTATTTTGGACTTTGGAATTTTTTTTCCGCATATGCCATTGTTCGTGCTGTTTAGTTAATTATATATTTTTATAATTCGGACATTTACGCACGCGGCGATACCACATTTGTTTATTTTTTTTATAACACGTTTTTTTTTATGTGGAAAAGAGGGGTGATTCAAACTTTTATTAGGGGATGAGTTAAATCATATTTATTAACTGTTTATTTTTTTTTCACTTTTTTTTTGCAATGTTATAGCCCCCATAGGGTACTATAGCATGCAATACACTGATCTCTCTCACTGATCAATGCTATGCCATAGCATAGCAGCAGTGTAATCGCCGCTTGACTACTCCTGCCTGAATCTCAGGCACGGAGCAGTCATTCGGCGATCGGACGCTGAGGACGCACGTAAGGGACCCTCCTCAGGCGTCCTAGCTGATCAGGAAACTGCGGTAGTCCCGATCAGTCCGACTGAGCTGCCGGGAGTGCATTTTTGTAACTTTGGGCGCGGCGATTGACTTTGATCGCCGTGTCTAAAGGGTTAATAGTGGGCGTCACCCCAATCGGTTCAGACCAGCTGAAATTACTGCCTGGCATGCTGGCAGTTTTGGATTAATCACTCCATTACAGTTTATTAAGTGATTTCTCCAAGCTCTGAAAAGTGCACAAACTCAGAACCTCTTTGAGGACTTCGGGAGAAGAGATCAGTGTGCATGGCAAGTGTGTGTTATTTTTTTTATTTCCCACCTCCCTAAACACCATAATACAAAACTAACAACCCCTTGTAAGAAGTGTTAGTAAAAGCAGTATAAAATTAGTTACCAAAACAATAATTTCAGGAGAATTGCCGTTAGTAAGGATGTATTCCCCAAATACTTATCCAACTTACCCAAGCTATATGCCGATGATCACCTTTTAAGGCTTTGTTGACATCATGTTTTTGCATCCAGTTGCATCCCACATAGAAATGCACACTCGGCTCAGACAAGTACATGTTATTTAAATGCAAAGAGAAATATAAGCTACTGCCAAACCTGTCTGGCAGTAATCACCTATGGAACAAAGGAATGGGCATGTTAAAATCCAATATGTTCAATCCCTCTCTCCCCTGATATTTGCCATTGGGGGGAAGTCAGCAGGCCTCCATACATCTTAGATGATCGGCCAATCAAGCAGAAATCAACAGATTCAGCCAAATTATATTTTATGCTTATGGTCAGCTCTCTGCCTTCTCTTGCAATAAAACAAGTGAACGATAAGATTTAACAGCTTGATCCTCAAAAGAGAATGTAGTCAAGACCTTGTTCTATAATCACTATCGCTCTGCAAATCTGTCTTAAGAAATGGTTTAAAAGAGCATGCTTGCTAAATGTTTTGCTCTGTTGGTTATTTGTGCATTCAACAAATCAAAAGACTGGTGGGAAGCAGCGCAGAATGAGGTGCTTCGCCACTGAGCGCTGTGTTTTGCTAATGGTTATTTTGAAAATCTTCCAGGTCAACAGAGTGTCAGCAATGCACCATGCCGGGCCCTAATCTCCAGAGAAATGCCTTCGTGAAGACATCAGATACAAGAGAGCATTGGAAATCAACCCACAGAAAGGAACGCGACAACAAACAGTAATGACAATGTCTATTCCTAGGCATATGTTCACATATAGTGAGAAGTGACCTCTGTACACGCTCCTTCTGCTGCCTACCCTCTTGGTTAGTCATGCACGGATGAATGAGTACATAATTGCCCTGTAGGTGCCCGTTGTGTCTATAGTTCAGTTACTGTATTTTGACATATTTGACATTTAAACTATTTAAATTCTTGCATAGATGAGATTTAAGCCGGCCAATCGAGAGAAAATAAGCTAACACTGACATTTTGCAAAGAAAAGATAGGAAAAGGTGTCAGCTAACAAAGCCGATAAGACCTTTCCAGTACAGGGACAGATACCTTTGCCCGAGATTCTATGTTTTGCATAAAGAGATTGTGGTTTGAGAAGAAAATTAAATTTTTTAGCAGCTAGGTTTATGCATAGAATAACAGTTATCAGTCTCAGTTTCCCTCAAGATAACATCCATTATGTTTTATCTGTACATCTTATGATACCGTATTTTTTGCGTTATAAGACGCACTTTTTCTTCCCCAAAACTGGGGGAGGAAAGTTGGTGCGTCTTATACGGCGAATACCTGCGGCCATCAATGGCCAGGACCCGCCGCTAATACAGGACATCACCGATCGCGGTGATGCCCTGTATTAACCCTGCAGACGCGGCGATCAAAGCTGACCGCTGCGTCTGAAGCGAAAATAACACTAACCCGGCTGCTCAGTCGGGCTGTTCGGGAACGCCGCGGTGAAATCGTGGAGTCCCGAACAGCTTACAGGACACCGGGAGGGACCTTACCTGCCTCCTCGGTGTCTTCTCCGTGCCGGGATCCCCTGCGGTCTCCTTCGACGTCATCACGTCGTCGTGCACGCCGTCATCCAATAGGAGCGGCGTGCGTAGCGGCGTGATGATGGCGACGTGATGACAGTGATGGAGAGCGTGGATCCCGGGGAAGAAGAAGTCCGGAGCGTCGGGGACACCACGGGGACGCGGCGACAGCGATGGAGCAACATCCAGGGCAGCGGTGACAGGTCCGGAGCGGCGGGGACACGTGAGTACTACCTCCTATACCAGTGGTCTTCAACCTTCGGACCTCCAGATGTTGCAAAACTACAACTCCCAGCATGCCGTGACAGCCAACGGCTGTCCGGGCATGCTGGGAGTTGTAGTTTTGCAACATCTGGAGGTCCGCAGGTTGAAGACCACTGTTGGGTTCAGAATCTTTATTTTTCTAGATTTTGCACCTATAAATTGGGTGCGTCTTATACGCCGGTGCGTCCTATAGGGCGAAAAATACGGTAATAAATACCTGGGGCACTTTAGATGCTGCAAAGACATTCAATTGTGTGTTTTAAAATATATTGATGATCAAAACCTTAAGGCTTCCCGGCAAAGGCAGATTCAGAGTCTAATCTCAGGAGGGGCACTATCAGGCTATGTTTTCATGTCCGCATGGAACATCTCAGCACTTGAAATAGTGGCAGGGAGGGCCCCCGTTGTCCCCCCCTGGATCCGCCACTGCTTCCCCGTCACCTTGAATGTGATGCTTAGTAAAGCCTATATATTATTTCTTTAATAATACAAGTATGCACGTGGCCATACCAAGTATGTTGATTTATTTTTATTATTTACTCTTTTATTTTGAAAAATGGGGAAAGAGGGGATTTTTTTTATTGAGGGGGGGGGGGGGGTCTGATTCACATTTATTAAAACTTTTTTTACACTTTTTTTTTTTATCCCCGCAAGTGCAGCACTGATCAGTGTTATCAGCAATCTTCTTCTCTGGTCGGCTTGAAGGCAGACCAGAGAAGAACACCCCATGATGACAGTAAGAGGCAGGTAAGGAGACCTACGGCTGCCATATCAGATTATCTGATCCCTGTGATTGAAGATATCTGTCATTACCAACAGGTCCCTAGCGCAGCTTCGGCACTCATTTCATAGCCACCTCAGGACATTTGACAGTTTATGGAGATAAAAGTTTTAACCAGTTTGGGTCTGAGTGTTCAGACCTCAACTGATTGCGAGAATGAGCGGGAATAGAAATGCGTGGCTGAGTGGTTCTCTTCCCACTCCCTGTTCATGAGACCAAGATGGTCCTATAGACTTAAACGGAGAGTCTGTCTCGGTCAAGTGGCACAGAGCTGGGGGAGAATACCCTTAGTACGCATTTAACGTGGCTCGTTCTAGCAATTGATTGGCAACCATTCAAAACTTTTGACATGTCTTTAAGTGATAGTGCCCATTGATGGGAAAACAAAGGAGAGAGTAGGGGGGAGATGGTAGAGATATCTGTACCAGACTCACTTTAGTCTCTCCAATCCATACTAATCTACATTTGCAATATCATTTTGTTGACTGCAAAACCCGTGCCCTTTGACATTTGTGGACAGTTTTTTCTATCACAATGAATAGTATCCGTGGACTGATCATCACAATCTATTTTGTTGGTAATAATATTTGATCTTGGCCAACATCATTTTTGGACCTCTATAGCATTTTATAGTCTTTTCATAGTGGTATTGTTTGGTGTCTATAGTATAGAGGTATGCTATGCCTATTTATTCAAGCCTGGAGATAAACATCCGCCTAGTTTATACTGCCCGCCCCTGAGGTGTTTTCACAGTGTAGCACTGCCCCTTGTTGTATCTATACAAAAAAAATAGGCAGCATTCCAGTGTTTCTCTTTTTTCTACATAAAACCATTTCTTCAGCACTGAAGAGATTTAGTATTCAAAAAGGAATTTTCAACTACTCTGAATTCTTACAAAGATGCCAATGGTTTGCTAAATTGAAAAAGTCCACTGTCTGCAGGCTATAGATCTCATTTGGATTTGAACCCCCTTGTTCATCATATTAATTTTAACTATATTTTGAAGGAACACAATGCAATATTTTCACTTACTTACTGCATTATTCAGTTCTTTCTTTTGATGTAATACTAAAGCTACAGAATCAATGCCCCATAGCTGTGTGAAGGGGGGGGGGGGGGGGGGGGGGGAGGCTCAATAAAAAACAATTGGAGCTCCAGACCCTATAGTGCTTTAATATAAAAATATAAATCCACAAGTAACATTCTAGATATACTTTAACCCACTTTACATTGAACCTTTCACCATCCTAAACCACGAGGTTTATTATGTGCTAATTTCTATACCAATCTAAACTCTAGTGTCCCTGATGGCACTTACCATTTAACCCCAGTTTATATGGGTACTACATTGCTTCCATAATTTGAAATGGGAATACTATGTACAATGGTGTCCTTTTGGCATACCCACATTTTTTTAGACGCACTGACCAGACCCACATTTGTCAACCGTTGAGACCCTCCGTGATTTACAGAATGAGACCCATCTTTTATCTCGGAGCGTTCCAGCCCTCGCCTCCTAAGACGAACTGATCTTGGGAGTGAAAGCCTGCTCTGCAAATCTCTGGCAATAGCAATATCCTCCCTCAGAGACCAGTTCTTCATGGAATGTGCAGAGGGTGGAGTGCTCCAAAGTAAGAGATGGGCCCTTTTCTACAGATCCCTGGGGGTCCCAGCAGTCGCAGCTCCCCACAATCAGACACTTACACCTTTAATATTCAGAGTACAAATTAGCTTACCAGTGCCCAAAGTATTATGCATTAAGAACATTTTCAACTAAGCAGACCCTGTAAAATCCATACATAAATGTATGTTATAGCTCACAATTACATATTCTCGCAGAACCTACAATATATTATAATGTGTTGTCAAGAGGTGATCTCAGCTTCGCTGTCTGTATTATAATGATATTTTGATCATTCTGACAAGTACAATCGTTTTTAAAAACACCCAATGGAACACAGACTTGGCTTCTTTTTATCTATATATATTGATTGTATAAAGTACTATGAGAAGTGAAACTGCAATTGATTTCTACTGAAATGCAGCTGAAGCTTCCATATAATGACTGTGTGCAGTAACACTCCTTAAAGTGCCACTGTCATTTTAATAAACTTTTCACGTGTTATTCAGACATGTCAAAAGTATAGATTGCTGTGTCTCAGTCCTAAAGCACAGTGATCTCAAGTTACAGCCAGGTAAGTGTGTGGCAGCACACTCCTCACTCTCCAGCTGTCACTCAAATCTGACTTATTTCATAAGTCATTGGAGTGAAAGAGTTTGATGGAACAACTGACGGGAGAGTGAAGAGCAGTTCCACACACTTCAGAGTTATATCTTGACTCCACTGCATACATACCAGATCCCACAGAAATACCACTCTCTATATCAGACAACAAATAGTGCAGATTTGAGCTTGCCCGCAGCCATTTTCCCTGTATACTTGACGATCCACCCTAAGGGATGGACCCCTGGACAACGAACTACTCTGGATATGTGTGATGCATAGCGATGTCAACATAACAAAACCAAAAAAGTACCGAGATCAGGAAACAGGTCAGTATACAAAAGGTTAACAAAAGAATCCGACCAGGGAGCACAAAGCAGGTAAACAGCAAACTATAGACCATACAGATAGAGCAAAGTCAGGCAGGTCAGAGTCCAAACCAGAAAGAAGCAGAGGTACAAAATGTAAGTAAAAAAGAGTAGTAAAATGAGAGCTCTAACCACTGCCTGTCAAAAGGCATGTAAGGGTTAGACCAGACAGACTGCAAGGAACAGGACAGCAGGCAAAAACAAGCCAAAAAGGTGAGGGCTCAGGCAAGGCAAACAGAAATACAAAAGCTAATGAAACAGGAGATATGCAATCACGAGGAAAGCTCAGACACACTGCAGGGACTTAAAGCACTACTGTCATTAAAAACAACGTTTGACATGTTGATCAAAAATGTCCAAAGTTGTTGACTGCACCGGGTCTCTCTGCTGCAGTAAAGAGTTATTAGCTGGGGAAGCGGGCAGCATTATGCTCCACTCCCCATCCGGCTGAGAGATCTGTACATCTCTCTGCATAGAAGTATATGCAGAGAAATGTACATATTTCTCAGCCAGCTGGGTAGTGGAGTGCAATGCCGTCTGCTTCCCATGCTAATAACTCACAATCACAGCGGGTCACAGGAGAAAGATCTGATGCAATCAACAACTTTTGGCACATTGACATGTCAAACGTTCTTTTTAATGACAGTAACCCCTCTGAGAGGTGTGCACGCCAGGGCTGTTTGTAATTGGTCTTCATAGTAACAATTGCCATTGGCTGACGAACAACCCTGCAACTACCAAAGCCGCTGCCACAACAATCTGAGACGCCACCCAGCATAAGAGATGGCGAAGGAGAAAACGCTGGTGTTCGTTACAGTCTATAGGCTAAATCCTCCTTCTTTTCATCCTGCTTTCTAAAACTACACATGGTGATGTCTGAATTGGTTATCTTTCCCCTGTCTCATCCCATCATCAATACTACTATTTACTCTTAATGGCTCTACAAGTCCCCTCAGGCTCACTGTCTCTTTTCCTTGTAGATATCAAGCACTCCCAGGGAGGGTTGCCTTTACATCTGTACCAGTCCATTATCCATGAGGGTCATGATTATTGTACTTGTTTTTTGTCTTTTATTATGAACGAAAACTATTTTTTGTATGTACATTGTCTCGGAATTCATGGCACTTTAAAATAAATTATATTAATATCATTTGAGGTTAAAGTTCTGAGATGGTTAGATGAATCATGCATCTTTCTGCATCCAAAAAGAAACATTTTCGAGACAATAATGATAGAGGATGCCGACTGTGAAAAATAGAAAGTGGGACAAATCAGATTTCCCTCACAAGCTGTGACAGTGTGTTTGATCTCTAGGATCTCAGGTGACCGCTGTGAGAGACAGATGCATTTGATTGAAGATTTTTTAACAAGCAGTGGTCATGCTGGAAACGATATCCAGCCTGTAAATGAAGCAGCGAGCATCCACACAACCATTGTGAAAATAGATAGTACTGACTGTGCCGTACATAAAGGAACAGATAGGCAGAATTACCATCTGAAATCCTCCGCGCTATAGATGTGGATGGAGATGAAATTAACAGAGAGTCACAAATCCACCCTTTCCATATATCCTTCAGCAGACCAAAAGTTTTAAATGTATAGCAAAAGCTTATTAAATTATGGAACGGACAATAGGATGATAGAAAGATGGATTGCTAAAGAGGTTCTGTTAGCTTAATTTTCTGCTAAGACCTGCAGAAACAAATGAATAGTAGTTAGGGCCCATTCACACAACAGATTTTCCAAACGAGATTTCACTTGGAAAACATAGTGCAGGAGCCTCCCATTGTTCCCACTGGAATTCTGCTGCACCATTCACACTACGGAATTTACGCAGCGGATGTTCCACCACAGAAATTCCTAACCCCAGGCTCCATCATTCTTTTGGCAGAATCTGCTCTGTAATGTATTGCTATCTATTGAGATGGCTCTTTTCCAAGCGAACCCAGCATCAGCAGAAAAATCTAAATCCCCAGCCACTGGCAGGGGATTCAGATCAGAGCAACCCCCCCCCCCCCCCAAAAGGTAAGAATGACATAACCTATCTACCTACACTGCCTACCTGCACCACCCATCTACCTACCTACACTGTCTACCTATCTATCTGCACTATCTGCCTGCACTTCCTACCCACCTGCTCTACCTACACTACCTATTTACCAACTTACCTAACTACACTATCTACCTACCTGCATTACCTGTCTACTAACCCATCTACCTACCTGCATTATCTACCTACATAACTGCATTACTTATCTGCCTACCTACCAACACTATCCATCTGCCTACACTATCTACCTACCTACCTAACTGCACAATTTACCTACCTACCACCTGCACTCTACTTACCTAGCTACACTATCTACCTACCTACCTACCTACCTGTATTTCCTATTTACCAGGGGGCTCTATCTATCTACCTACCTACCGGGGGCCATTACCTATCTATCTACCTGGGGGCCATAACCTGCCCACCGGGGGGGGGTACCTAAAATCTACTATTGGGATTTCCTGCCAACGGGTAGCCCTGGGTCTTTGCTCATCGAAGAATACGCAGTGTATTTCCCGATGCGCAAGGTGAAATACACTGCATAAGTGCTATGTTGGACGATACCCTAAAGGGGTTTTTACTAAAACCTTCCACATACAGTAAAAATAACACGGATTTTGAAGAATACTGCAGATTTTTTTAATTTTCAAGATTTTTATGCAGCATGCCAGTTCTTTTGTGAATGTATTGTACCTTTAAAAAATAACAGTATAATTTGAAAGTATATCAATGCCAGGAACCTTTGCTTTAGGAATCTGTGCGACAGTAGAATTATATATAACCAATAACGTGAAGGTATTCATGTGGACATATGTTTTCTTAATGCATTTTAGTCTATTTTAAATATGAAATAACTCATTCTGTAAAAATAATAAATAATAAAACTAATAGATACAATACATTATGTAGAACAATATGTTCTCCTTTACCGGCCATCTGTCATGTCAGTTTTATCAAAGCAAGCAGGAGCATTGTGAGATGGAAGGATATGGACAGCGTGCGGACGTATTATATGAATAATGCTGAATCTGCTCTTTCTGTTAGCAATAGGGCAACGCAAGGTATATTGCTTAGAGCAACCCTCTAGATTAAAACAATTACCGCGTAACATTCATCTGTCCTTTTCGGAAGGCATACGCCTTATAGTAATGGAACCCGTACTGTTTGCTGCATTATCACTTGTCTGAGAAACAATAACTCTTGATAAAATCACCAGTTAGAAGAACAAAATGTAAATGATACTGATTAATATTCGGAATTATGGGCGCGTTTATTGAAATATGCAATAAATTACCGACATATGGTTTAGAGTGATACCCGGCAGCGTGTAATGAAGATTGCATTCATTTATATATCTACAGCTATCCAAAAATATGCCACTAACAATCCTAGACCGGATGGACCTTGAGGCGATTATGTGCTAAGCTACGTTAGGCAGCATATAGAGCCAGTAATGGCTTATTGGACTTTATATCCCATTATATGCAATACTTATTGATGGTAGAAAATCAACAAATGACTAAAAACTCCTTTCCTGGCATCATAAAAATTTTTGGGAAATTGTTATTATAAGCCTATAAACATTTCTGAACTAAAAAGGATCAAGCTTTTTTTTTTTTGGCCTCAAGGACAACACAAGATTTATTCCTAAATAGACATTGTCACTTAAAAAAAAATGTGTATGTCACAGGGACATGGGAAATGTTTTTTTTAGGTCAGGGTCTCAGTGCTGAGACCTCTACCAATCAGAAGCGGTAGCATGGTTTGCTTCTTAGCTCTCAGTGATCTTTGCCTTGCTGCTCAATTATAAGTCTATGGGGCAGCGAGGCAAAGATCTCTGATGGCCATGCTTGTTCTCCTGATAGTTGGGGGTCTCAACACTTAGACCCTGACCAATAAAAAATTTGCACATGTCTCTGTGACATGTCAAAAAAAAAAATCTTACATGACAGGTAAACTTTTATATTTTTGTATCAGTGCAGCTTTATTTGAATTTTTATTTAAATTTTCTTTTTAGTTGTATAAAGGGAGTTGTCCTGGGCTCTACATTATGACAATCCTTGCTTCTGATCCATCCTGGCAAATTTCTTCCAAATCTTTGATGGGGGGAGCCATAATGATTGGTATGTGCTAAGTTTTTCATTACTTTTTAGAGCCCCAGACAATGGGGGGAACATTCAAAAGTGACTTTGTCTTTTTTATTTTTTGTGTAGATTGTGCCAGATTTGTTGAAAAAGTGGCAAAGCACACATTTTTTTATATTGCCTTGTTTGCACCATGTACAAGAATGTTTAAGGGGGCATGGCTTCAGAAAGAGGACACAGCCCATCATGGCCTTAAGAACAAAGACAATTTCATTTTTCCTCCTCACCTTCATTGCACACTAAACCCAATTCTAGCAACAGAGGCCAACGCCTGGACACATTTAAGTATGTAGTACATGATTTTACTCTCACTGTAACCCAGTGTATTTGGTCTTAATGCAGGTGAACAGCCTGTCAGTTACCCTTGAGACCGAGCACACAGTGTAAACCCCGCTAGATTTTCAAACAGCATAATTAAAAAAAAAAATCTTGCACAATCTTAGACTGCCTAGTTTTAGTAAAACGAAGTTTTTGAACATGTTCCTCAATATCTTTCAAGGGGTATTCCTGGAAAAATGATAATTTTTTTTTGTATTAACTGGGTTCAGAAAGTTAAGCAGATTTGTAAATTAGACAAAAAATGTGGTAGGAAAGGGGAGAGCACACAAGAAGCAACTTCACCTTCCACGAACTGAGAGGCCAGAAGAAGCACGCACTTACGTGCGAAACTGCCGGCGTAGCCTCCGAGCACCACACACCTGTGCTTATGCTGTGACCCAGCACCCCGTCAACCGGACTCCTTGACGCAGATTTCTCCATTGAGCGGTGAGTGCACTTACGTGCTTTTTCGTTTGCTATAGAATTGTAAATTACTTCTATAAAATTTTTTTGGGCTGAAGTGGAGTTGTTCATTTCTTTCTGACCACAATGCTCTCTGCTGACACCTCAGTCTGTGTCCGGACCTGTCCAGAGTAGGAGCAAATCCCCATAGTAAACCTCTAATGCTTCAGACAGTTCCTGAGACAAGCAAAGGTGTCAGCAGAGAGCACTGTTGTCAGAAAGAAAAGAACAACTCAACTTCAGCAGCTGATAACTACTGGAAGGATTACGATTTTTAAATAAAAGTAATTTACAAAACTGTTTAACTTTCTGAAGCCAGTTGATGTGTATATATATATATATATATATATATATATATATATATATATAAATTTCCTGGAATACCCCTTTAACCCCTTAAGGACAATGGACGTATTCCTACGCCCCCGTTTCCGAGTCCTTAAGGACCGAGGACGTATGAGTACGTCCTGTCCATTCCCGGCTCCCCGCCGATAGCCGGCAGTGAGCCGGTGCCCGATACCTGCTGATATCGATCAGCAGGCATTGCAGCATATCGCCCAGGGGGGTTATTATGTCCCCCCATGTCGGCGATGGCAGCAGATCGCTGAACAATTCAGCCCAGCGATCTGCGGCGGATTCCGTGTCAATCGTGTCTCCAGTGACCCAGTGACCCGGAATTACTGGCTGATCGGGGCTGTCTCTGAAGGCCCCGAACAGCCATAGCCAGCAGGATGAGGTGGCACTGGTGCCACCCCACGATCGCCCTGATTCAATCAGGGCACCTGCTGCGGGTGTCACTCCCGCAACCCGCTCCGCCCCTCTTCCGGAGGACGTGATCGGGTGCGGGAAGAGGACCCCGGCAGCTGGGGACCCCGTCATCACTTGCGCTGTCTCACTTGTCTCCATACTAGTAGCACCCAACCCCCCCCCCCGTCACCTGCACAGTGAACCGGCCTGAGCCCCCACGTCTTCAGTTGCGCCGGCCCGACGTCAATCCACAGGGCGGCGCAGGAAGACGTGACGTCACTCGCAGAGCGCCCGGAGAGAAGGAGCGATGCGCTGGATGGGTGAGTGAGTGTGTGTCTGTCTCACTCCATCTCTGTTTGTGTGTCTCTGTGTGTGTGTGTGACTGTGTGTGACTCTCTCTGTGTGTGTGTGTGTGTGTGTGTGTGTGTGACTGTGTGTGACAGTGACTCTCTGTGTGTGACTCTGTGTGTGTGACTGTGTGTGTGACTCTGTGTGTGTGTGTGTGACTGTGTGTGTGTGACTCTCTTTGTGTGTGTGACTGTGTGTGACTCTGTGTGTGTGTGACTGTGTGTGACTCTGTGTGTGTGACTGTGTGTGTGACTCTTTGTGTGTGTGTGTGTGTGACTGTGTGTGTGTGTAACTGTGTGTGTGTGTGACTGTGTGTGTCTGCATGTGTGTGACTCTGTCTGTGTGTGTGACTGTGTATGACTGTGTGTGTGTGACTGTGTGTGTGTGACTGTGTGTGTGTGTAACTGTGTGTGTGTGACTGTGTGTGTGTCTGCATGTGTGTGACTCTGTCTGTGTGTGTGTGACTGTGTATGACTGTGTGTGTGTGACTGTCTGTGAGTGTGTGTGTCTCTCTGTGTGTGTGTGTGTTTGTGTCTGTCTGTCGCTATCTCTGTCTGTGTGTGGCTCTCTGTCTGTGCGTGACTCTGTCTGTGTGTGACTGTCTGTGTGTGACTCTGTCTGTGTGTGACTGTGTGTGACTCTCTGTGTGTGACTCTCTGTCTGTGTGTGACTCTGTGTGACTGCGTGTGACTGTGTGTGTGTGTGTCTCTCTGTGAGTGTGTGTCTCTCTGACTGTGTGTGTCTCTCTCTGTCTGTGAGTGTGTGTCTCTCTGACTGTGTGTGTGTCTCTGTCTGTGAGTGTGTGTCTCTCTGACTGTGTGTGTGTGTGTCTCTCTCTCTATCTATCTGTGTGTGTCTCTGTGTTGTGTGTGTGTGTTTTTTTTTGTGTGGGGGGAGGGGGGGGGGGGGGTTTGTTTGTACCAGCGATCTAATGTGGGGAGACGTTGACATTTTTTTTAATCATCTGGTGCAACAAAGTTAAACAGATTTACAAATTACTTCTATGTAAAACTCTTAATCCTTCCAGTACTTATTAGCTGCTGTATAAGTGATTCACAGGAAGTTCTTTTCTTTTTTAATTTATTTTCTGTTTGACCACAGTGCTCTGTGCTGACACCTCTGTCCATGTCAAGAACTGTCCATAGTAGGAGAAAATCCCCATTGCAAACCTATCCTGTTCTGAACAGTTCCTAACATGGACAGACAGAGCACTGTGGACAGACTAGAAAGAACTACACAACTTCCTGTGGAGAATACAACAGCTTATAAGTACTGTAAGGATTAAGATTTTAAATAGAAGTAATTTAAAAATCTGTTTAACTTTCTGGCACCAGTTGATATAAAAGTAAATGTTTTCCAGTGGAGTACCCCTTTAAGTAATTCTGGGAGCTGTATATTTAAATGGTGAAAACTTCTTTAACACTTTCCCATTCTGTGGCAACTGGTATATCTGATTATTATACTGGAATTTCTCACAATGTGCTACAACAGTGGTGTCTGTCACAACAGGCTAAAAACTTACTGAGGGGGGGGGGGGGGTAGGTATGGGGGTGACACCATTTTCTACCGCACCGGGTGACACCAACCCTAGCAACGCCACTGGTGACAGCCTCCTGCTGTTGCTTAGCAACAGCTCCCAGCATGCAAAAAAGGCATGCTGGGAGCTGTAGTTATGCAAAAGCAGGAGGCAGACGACAACAACTCCCAGCATTCCCTTATGGGCATGCTGGGACTTATAGTTTTGCAACAGCTGGAGGCACATTTTTTCTATGGAAAAGTGTACCTTCAGCTGTTGTATAACTACAACTCCCAGCTTGCACAATCACCTAAAGTGCATGCTGGGAGTTGTAGTGGTGCATCTGCTGGTTGCATAACTACAACTCCCAGCATGCCCGTTGGCTGTCGGTGACTGCTGAGAGTTGTAGTTTTGCAACAGCTGAAGGCACACTGGTTGTGAAACACTGAGTTAAGTAGCAAACAGTGTGTCTCCAGCTGTTGCATAACTACAAGTCCCAGCATGCCCTTCCACTGTCTGTACATGCTGGAGGTTGTAGCTTTTAAAACAGCTGAAGGCACACTGGTTGCAAAACACTGAGTTTGTTACCAAATTCGGTGTTTCACAACCAGTGTGCCTCCAGCTGTTGCAAAACTACAACTCCCAGCATGCACTGATAGACCGTACATGCTGGGAGTTGTAGTTTTGCAACAGCTGGATGTTTCTCCCACCAATGTGAACGTACAGGGTACAGAGGTTTACAGTAAGTATCCGGCTGCAAGTTTGAGCTGCGGCAAATTTTCTGCTGCAGCTCAAACTGCCAGCGAGAAACTACTGTGAACCCCCGCCCGTGTGACTGTACCCTAAAAACACTACACTACACTAACACACAATAAAATAAAAAGTAAAAAAAACTACATATACACATACCCCCACACAGCCCCCCTCCCCAATAAAAATGAAAAACGTCTGGTACGCCACTGTTTCCAAAACGGAGCCTCCAGCTGTTGCAAAACAACTACTCCCAGTATTGCCAGAGAGCCACTGTTTGGGAATCACTGGCGTAGAATACCCCTATGTCCACCCCTATGCAAGTCCCTAATTTAGGCCTCAAATGCGCATGGCGCTCTCACTTTGGAGCCCTGTCATATTTCAAGGCAACAGTTTAGGGTCACATATGGGGTATCGCCGTACTCGGGAGAAATTGTGTTACAAATTTTGGGGGGTATTTTCTGCTATTACCCTTTTTAAAAATGTAAATTTTTTGGGAAACCAAGCATTTTAGGTAAAAAATATATATATTTTTTTTACATATGCAAAAGTCGAGAAACCCCTGTGGGGTATAAATGTTCACATTACCCCTTGTTATGTTCTCCGAGGGGTCTAGTTTCCAAAATGGTATGCCATGTGTTTTTTTTTTTTTTTTTTTTGCTGTTCTGGCACCATAGGGGCTTCCTGAAGGTGGCATGCCCCCCAAAAACCATTTGTCGCTCCTTCCCTTCTGAGCCCTCTACTGCGCCCGCCGAACACTTTACATAGACATATGAGGTATGTCCTTACTCAAGAGAAATTGGGTTTCAAATACAAGTATAAAATTTCTCCTTTTTACTCTTGTAAAAATTCAAAAATTGGGTCTACAAGAACATGCGAGTGTAAAAAATGAAGATTTTTAATTTTCTCCTTCACTTTGCTGCTATTCCTGTGAAACATCTAAAGGGTTAAAACACTTACTGAATGTCATTTTGAATACTTTGGGGGGTGCAGTTTTTATAATGGGGTCATTTGTGGGGTATTTCTAAGATGAAGACCCTTCAAATCCACTTCAAACCTGAACTGGTCACTGAAAAATTGTGAGTTTGAAAATTTGGTGAAAAATTTAAAAATTGCTGCTGAACTTTGAAGCCCTCTGGTGTCTTCCAAAAGTAAAAACTCATAAATTTTATGATGCAAACATAAAGTAGACATATTGTATATGTGAACCAAAAAAAAAGTATTTTGAATATCCATTTTCCTTACAAGCAGAGAGCTTCAAAGTTAGAAAAATGCTAAATTTTCATTTTTTTCCATCAAATTTGGGGATTTTTCACCAAGAAAGGATGCAAGTTACCATAAAATTTACCACTATGTTAAAGTAGAATATGTCACGAAAAAACAATCTCAGAATCAGAATGATAAGTAAAAGCATTCCAGAGTTATTAATGTTTAAAGTGACAGTGGTCAGAATTGCAAAAAATGCTCTGGTCCTTAAGGTGTAAAATGGCCTGATCCTTAAGGGGTTAAAGCAGAATTATCAGCTATACAGGGCTATAAAAAAAAAGCCCATGACTATTTAGGGTTTTTCATGAGGTATCTGGACATACCTTATCTTTCTCCATAGTTCTTTTCCAGCTAAGAGCCTTTTCATTAAATGTAAAAAATAAATACATTTAAAAAAAAAAGGTTCCTCAGCATGGCAAGAGTGAAGGTTAAGCCAGTGCATCTCCTCTTTTCACCGCCTATGTGAGGTAAATAAACTTAGTGGCTGCCAATCAATGGAGTTTAGGCATATTAGGCAAGGCAAGCAAACAAAAGTCTCTAAACACAGAAAAAAATGTCATATAAGTGACAGCTACTAGGAGTGCAATAAAACATCTTAATAAGTAAAATGGATGTCAAAGTCACAGCTGGTTCACAGATCCTTCACCACTGTTGCTGTTGGGAGCAGGGGGCATCCTGTGCTTCCCCATTGCCCATCCTCTGCTGCTTTGCTGCTAATTCAGTGAGGAAATACACTATACTGTCTCCTCTACCTTAGAGTTCCTACTGTGGTGCCACATTCTGTGAGGAGGTAGGGGGACTGGTTGCCTAAAATTCCACTCCTGTGCCTAAAGATGATGTCTAGTTTGGTGGCCTATTTAAAGGGACATCCATCTGCCTTATATTTGTGATCATTGTTCTTTCTTATTTGAAAATCACTTGCACTTACACCTTTGCCTTGTCCTTTGGATATCATGCCTGGTACTTTTGATACTTCTTCTGATCCTAGCTGGTTCCTGGGTTTTCCAGATTCTATTCATGTGGACACTGCACCTGGTTTATGTACTACTACTCCTAGTCCTGACTGCACTGCTGGGATTCCTACAGATGCTTAGCCTGATAGAAGATACTGAATTCGGTGTTAACCTGTGACGTGGTCCTGACTTCATTTCTGACTTATTTCTAGATCTAAATGACAGTGTACCCAGTGAAATATTTTAAGGAAAATTCAACGAGCTCCGGCTGACTTGGAGAAATTTGGGTATAAGCTTGATGCAGATGATACATAAACTATTTCAAATCAATGTATCCCATGAGTAATCTTCCTAAGTAGTTCCGCTTATATTTTACACTCTTATAATAGATTGAGCCACCAATAGATGATGCACAAAAAAGGATCCGAAGGTGCAATGAGAAGAATTGCCCATGCAGAGAAATTGCCCATGCAGAAAACATTGCCACCACAACAAGTCACTGACCCTACATAAGGCTCCTAAATGAAGCACAAAAGATTTATACAAGTATGTAGTTCAATTATGATAGCAGAATCAGGGACTCAGCGGTAGACATGCTCCTTATGCAGATGGTCCAGATAGTACTCCATGATAGTACTTCCGCTCCCGATAACAGGACGCCACTGATGTTAAGGAGGCGCGCCGCTCCTTATATAAGCCAAAGGGCAACACCGGAAGCAATGTCCGCATATCTTTCTAATCCCTGATGAGCCCTTTATACCACTGGGCGAAACACGTTGGCAGAGAGGTCTGCCACAAGTATATCAATTTTAATTTTATATATTTTCCATTTTCCCAATCCACACTTAGTTTAGGAAGGGATTTGTCCTCTAGGTAGAGATAGTTATTTTGAAGTAAAGGTTAAGTTTTATTGTATTCTTTATGTGATTAATTAATTCTAGATCTGTCATATCCTGACTGCTCTCTTGGTGATGATGTTCAGATCTCTCCTGACTACGCCTCACTTTGCACCACTGCCTATCTATGACTGTTCTAGGGAATTCAATTGTTCTAATGCAGGGTACACATAGCCTTGCTTCAAGCATTGCAAGATTTTTTTTTTTGCTTATATAGTGCAGCATTATAAGTGAATATAGCAGAGGTTCTTATGTATGCCTTGAGCTTTCCTTGTTGAGCTGGCATGAATTGTGCTCCATGTTGGATGTAAATAGATCACTAAAATTCCTTGCTTATGCTGCCTACATTTCTCATGAATCCTCTCGTGAATTGTGTGGGGAGTTTGATCACTGCATCTGTTCATTAACCCCCAGAAGTTGCAAGGAGTACCTGTATGCCCTGGTTGCCTTGTATGTATACTCGTACAGGTATGTCTTGAGTCCCACCTGGACTATGAAGCGAGCGCAGACAGGGACCCAGTAATGGTGGATCAGGTTAATGCATGTGATTAACCCTTTAGGTGATGTGATCAATATTGATCACGCCATCTGCAGTAGACCACTTGCAGCACAATTGTGAGTCAAAATGGTAGCCATTCCATTTGAATACACTTCTGGCTTTGGCTCAAAAACGCCAGTGGTGGCTTTTCAAAAAACACCAGAAAAAAACTGTTTGGAAACCTAGCCTAAGGGTAAAGACCAGGAGATTCCTTAAAGTTCACATCCCAATCTAGCCACCATCAAAATATGGCTTATAGAGGCCACATTCTGGTATTTGTTCATCACAGCTCCACAAGGTGCTATGGTTTCTCTTATGACAGGATGATGATAAATATAATAGTTCTATCGTACTTAAAATCATGATGGATTGGATTGATTAATAACCCAACCTGCTTCTTTTCTTTTTGCTGGGACATAAAAATTACAGACAACCAATTTTTATGGCAATGATGACAAAAAAATATCTATAGCTCAGAATACTGATATAAACACATCAGCTGCCTTAGTGTGAGCTATAAAATCACGCTAATAAAAAAAACAAAAATTTGCATAAGCTGCTTAACTTGTTAAGGACCAAGGGCATACCTGTACGCCCCTGGGATTTTCGATCACCGCCACTCACCAGGCGGTGATTGGAACAGGATGACTGCTTATATCTATCAGCAGCCATCCCTGCACATCGCCTAGGGGGGGTCCCCAGTCTCTGATGACCTGATTGCCCGGAAAATGAGAGTGATAAAGGCTGACAGAGACAGCCCCGATCATCCTGAAGGATAGGAGTGAGGTGGCAGGGGTGCCACCTCCTCCTATCCCCTGCCATTGGTCAGTCAGGACTGACCGACCAATGGCAGGAGGGGGGCGGGTTAAAGTTCAGTTTCCCCACACTGCCCGCCCCTCCAAGCCTGAGCAGAGCGGGGGAACTATCGTGGGTGTCAGCAGTGGTGGAGATTGGCAGCGGGACGGGTCAGGCAGCAGCAGCGATCGCGTAAGCAGCGGAAGCTATCTGGTGAGCCACAGTTTGGAGATCACTATACCAGTGATCTTCAAACTGTGGCCCTCTAGATCTTGCAAAACTACAACTCCCAGCATGCCCAGACAGCCGTTTGCTGTCTGGGCATGCTGGGAGTTGTAGTTTTGCAAAATCTTGAGGGCTACAGCTTGGAGATCACTGTGCAGTGGTCTCCAAACTGTGACCTTCCAGATCTTGCAAAACTACAACTCCCAGCATGCTTGGACAGCCAAAGGGCATGCTGAGGGTTGTAGTTGTGTGCCTCCAGCTGTTACATAACTACAACTCCCAGCATGCCCTTCGGCTGTCAGTGCATGCTGGGATTTGAAGTTTGAAACAGCTGGAGGCACACTGGTGAAGAAACACAGAGTTAGGGTCTGTTACCTAACTCAATGTTTCCCCACCAGTGTGCCTCCAGCTGTTGCAAAACTACAACTCCCAGCATTTAACTTAATGCCCGCATGAAGGGAGTTTAGTTTTGCCACAGCTGGATATACACTGGTGGGGAAATACTGAGTTAGTCTGTTACCTAATTTGGTGCTTCCCCACCATTTTGCCTCAGGCTGTGGCAAAATGACAGCTTCCAGCATGCACGGTGCATAATGAGAGTTGTAGTTTTGCAACAGCTGGAGGTTTGGCCCCTCCTCCCATGTAAATGAATGTACAGGGTTCACATGGTCGGAGGTTGATGGGAAACTCGCTGTGAACCTCCGCCCATGTGAATGTACCCTCAAAACACTACACTACATAAAATAAAGGGTAAAACACAACACATACACACCCTTACACTGTTACCCCTCCACCCAACTTCATAAAAATTAAAAATGTCTCCTATGGCACTGTTTCCTAAATGGAGCCTCCAGCTGTTGGAAAACAACAACTCCCAGCATTGACGGACAGGCATGCTGGGAGTTTTGCAACAGCTGTAGGCACCCTGTTTGGAAAACGCTGCCATAGGGTATTTTTGGTGGAGAAGACCAGTGCCATGCTTGCATCCGAGTCCATCCCTATGCAAATCCCTAATTTAGGCCTCAAATGCGCATGGTGCTCTCTCACTCCGGAGCCCTGTCACATTTCAAGGAAACAGTTTAGGGCCACATATGGGGTATTTCTGTACTGGGCAGAAATTACTTTACAAACTTTGGGGGGCCTTTTCTCCTTTTACACATTATGAAAAGGAAAAGTTGGGGGCTACACCAGCATTTTAGTGTAAAAAATAATTACATTTTTTACATTTACATGCTCATGTTGCCCCATACTTTTCATTTTCACAAGAGCTAAAAGGAGAAAAAGACCCCCAAAATTTTTAACACAATTTCTCCCGAGTACAAAAATTACCCATATGTGGACTCAAAGCGATCTGCGGGTGCAAAACAGGGCTCAGGAGTGAGAGCACACCATGTACATTTGAGGCCTAAATTGGTGATTTGCATTGGATGTGAGTGCATTACAGCGGTTATGACATAAACGGAAAAAAAAAAACACCCCCATGTGACCCCATTTTGGAAACTACACCCCTCAAAGAATGTCAAAAATACAGGGACCAATATAACCAAAATAAATACATTGGTTTGGTGTACTTAACATAAATAGAAAACCTATCCCAGAACACCAAACACAGTACTAATATATTGAATCAAGCAAATCTTTAATTAGTTACACAAATTTTAAAACATGATTAAAAAAGATCAGCAGAAATCCGATAAAATGTGCAAGGGTTACAACAATGTTATATGCACGGCACTATATAATACTGTAAACTAGATTACCCAATAAATTGCCATAAGTGCATGAAAGGAAAAAGGTTATATAGATAAAGGGTAATTCACACATACACAGCAACTAAGTAAAGAAACCACGGCTGGTCCGCTATAACATAACACTACCAACAAAATAGAACCAGATCATGTAAAATGACTTTTATTAACACATATGCAAAAAATACATACAATAAAAATAATAAAGAGAGGATAAAATAAGGCACTACAATAGCAGTCACAGAAGATGGGAGCAGGCAAGTGGTGTAGCCCTACATGGAGTACAGGGAATAACTGGTGTACCATAGAAAGTACAAATGTAAACATGGAAGAGGTCACTGGATATTATTGAAAAATGTCTATAAACATATGGGTAACAAATAATGTAACAGTGACACATCAAAGAATGTCCTAAATGGGAAAGGGTACAATAAACAGAGAGTCACCAAGGGAGAAATGAATGAGACACCATAAAGTCCTCCTGCCATGCAGCCACACACCTACCTCCTCCTACCCCAACGTACGTTTCGCCTGTGCTTCGTCAGGGGAAGTGTGATAATAGATAAAGGGTGCAAACTAGTTCAAACAAAAAGGAGATACAGCAACTGTCCAAGGATTGGTGCGACCCTAGTTGGCAACCAGGGGAGAGAGGTAAAGGGAGGAGATGGGGATAAAATCACCCAGTCATTCCTATATACCATGCTGTCCCCTGACCTCCAATAAGGAAAAAGAAAGAAAAGCCATACTTAGTCACTAACAATACAAAGGACCGGCTGGTGTACTCACATGTATTGAACCTGCAGGACCCCTACGCCGTTTCACAATCTCGCTTCATCAGGGAGTGTCATAAGATCCCTCAAAGTATGTAATAAGGGGTGCAGTGAGCATTTACACCCCACTGGAGTATGAAAGATTTTTGGAACAGTGGGCAGCCACACCTTCAAATCACCAATTTAGGCCTCAAATGTACATAGTGTGCTCTCACTCCTGAGCCTTGTTGTGCGCCCACAGAGAACTTAATGCCCACATAAGGGGTATTTCCGTACTTGGGAGAAATTGTGTTACAAATTTTGAGGGTCTTTTTTTTCCCTTTTAGCTCTTTAGGGCAACACCAGCTTGTTAGTGTAAAAAAATTATTATTTTTGCACAAAATGCTGGTGTAGCCCCCTACTTTTCTTTTTCATAAGGGGGTTAAAGGAGAAAAAGACCCCCAAGATTCGTGACACAATATCTCTTGAGTACGGAAATACCACATATGCGGGTGTAAAGTGCACTGCGGGCGCACAACAAGGCTCAGGAGTGAGAGCACACTATGTACATTTGAGGCCTAAATTGGTGGTTTGCACCGAGGTGGCTAATAGTTGCAGCGGCTCTGACATAAACGGAAAAAAAAACACTCACATGTGAGCCCATTTTGGAAACTACACCTCTCAAGTAATGTAATAAGGGGTACAGTGAGCTTTTACACCCCACAGGTTGTAAATTACATTTTTCATTTGAACTGCCCACTGTTTCAAAAATTTACAAAGCACCAGTGGGATTTAAATGCTTACTGCCCCCCTTGTTACTTTGAGGGGTGTGGTTTCCAAAATGGGGTCACATGTAAGAGGGTTAACTGTTCTAGCACCATAGGGGCTTTGTAAATGCACATGGCCCCCGACTTCAATTCCAGCCAAATTCTCTCTCCAAAAGAAACATTTTGCTCCTTCTCTTCTGAGAATTTTAATTTGCCTGCAGAGCACTTTTCATCCACATATAGGGTATTTCCATACTCAGAATAAATGGGGTTACAAATTTTGGGAGCATTTTCTCCTAGTATCCCTTGTGAAAATGAAAAATTTGGGGAAAAATTTGTATTTTAGACAAAAAAACACGGATGTTTTAATTTTGACGTCCTACTCACGTCCTACTTTAACAAAAGGTTGTCAATCACCTGTGGGATGTTAAGAATCCCTGTACCCCTTGTTACTTTCCTTGAGGGGTGTAGTTTCCCAAAAAGTGTGCCATGTGTTTTTTTGTTTTTTTGTTTTTTGCTGTTCTGGCACCATGGGGGCTTCCTAAATAGCACATGCCCCCCAAAAAACATTTCAGCAAAATTCGCTTTTCAAAAGCCCAATGTGACTCCTTCCCTCCTGAGCCCTCTAGTGTACCCACCGAACACTTTACATTCACATATGGGGTATTTCCTTACTCAAGAGAAATGGGGTTACAAATTTTGGAAGACATTTTCTTCTATTACCCTTGTGAAAATGAAAAATTTGGGGTAACACCAGCATTTTAGTGAAAAAAATCAAATTTTTTATTTTCACGTTCCACTTTAATGAAAGTTTGCCAATCACCTGTGGGGTGATAAGTCTCACTGTACCCCTTGTTACTTTATTTGAGGGGTGTAATTTCCCATGTAGTGTGCCATGTGGGGGGGGGGGGTTGCTGTTCTGGCACCATGGGGGCTTCCCAAATGCGACATGCCCCCCAAAAACCATTTCTGCAAAATTCGCTCTCCAAAAGCCTTTTGTCGCTCATTCTCTTCTGAGCTCTGTAAAGCACCCACAGAGCACTTTACATCCGCATATGAGGTATTTCCTTACTTGAGATACATGGGGTTACATTTTTTTTTTCTCCTTTTCCCCTTGTAAAAATATTAAAAAAATCGTTAGTGTTAGTGTAAAAAATTAAACATGTTAGTGTAAAAAATGAAGATTTAGAATTTTCTCCTCCTTGTTGCTGCTATTCCTGTGAAACACCTAAAGGGTTAGTTTTCATAATGGGGTCCATTTATAGGGGATTTCAAACATAAAGACCCTCAAGATTTCTTTAGAACTGAACTAGTTCCTGAAAAATTCAGGTTTTGAAAATTTCGTGAAACATCTGAAAATTGCTGCTAAACTTTAAAGCCCCTTAATGTCTTCAAAAAGTAAAAACATGTCAACTATATGATGCAAAGATAAAGTAGACATATTATATATGTGAATCAATATGTAATTTATTTGGCATGATCATTTTCCTTACAAGCAGAGAGTTTCAAAGTTCAAAAGATGCCAAATTTCCAAAATATATTATGAAAATTTTGAATTTTTCACAAAGAAATTATCCAAGTATCGACGAAAATTTACCACTATCTTAAAGTAGAATATGTCACAAAAAATAATCTTGGAATCAAATTCAAAAAAAGTAGCAGTGGTCAGATTTGCAAAAAATGGCCTGGTCCTTAAAGGGGTACTCCGTTGCTTAGACATCTTGTCCCCTATCCAAAAGATAGGGGATAAGATGCCTGATCGCGGGAGTCCCACCGCTGGGGACCCCCGGGATCTTGCACACGGCACCCCGTTTGTAATCAGTCTGATTACCGGCGACCACACGGCCGGCGGCGTGTGACATCACGCTCCGCCCCTAAATGCAAGCCTACAGGAGGGGGCGTCATAGCTGCCACGCCCCCTCCTGTAGGATTGCATTGAGGAGGGGAGCGTGACGTCACATGCCGCCGGACTGATTACAAACAGGGTGCCGCGTGCAAGATCCCGGGGATCCCCAGCGGCGAGACTCCCGCGATCAGGCATCTTATCCCCTTTCCTTTGGATAGGGGATAAGATGTCTAAGCACCGGAGTACCCCTTTAAGGTCAAAATGGGCTTGGTCCCCAAGAAGTTAAACGTCAAAAAAATATCAAACATAAAAAATTTTAGAGACAGTTTTAAAAACGACCCTATTTTTACTGACCGTCCAGGAATCTATAGACAGCGACCCTGAGAAGGGTTCTGTCAAGTTTTTTTGTTCTACAGGATATGGTGGAACCTCGGTACCAGAATTATATCGAAACTCTTTGTAACCCTGGTTATTGGTTTAACAGCCTCAAAATGTCATTAAAAAATAGGAAAAAGTGAGGATTAAAGAAACATAAGTAGATAACTAATATAGATAAAGCAAGTCCTTAAATATAAAAGTAAGAAAGAACTGCTGGGAGCTGGAATCACTGTCTACGTAGAGGACAGGATTTTATTACAGTACACACAGGCCATCATTTACAAAGACTGTAGTGTCGGTTAGTTTTTTTTTTCAGTGTACTCGTCTTTTTTTTCCTTGTGATTTACTAATCTGTCGCCCAATTTCCCTTTCTTTCTGTCGCAGGTTTGTTTTCTGTCGCACAAAATGTATTCTGTGCGACAGAAAAAAGTCTCTGCAAATTCTGACTACATTAGTGCTTGTACTACTACCCCCATCATGGAACAGGGTCTGTTCCATGTTGGGGGTAGTAGTAGAGGGGCTGAGGGATTGATCGCACCGGGTCTAACTTCTGAGACCCGATCTGATCAGATGTTATTAAGCAGGGGAGCGGGCAGCATGTTCCGATCCCCTGCAATGGACAGTAAACTTTCATTTTTTAATTTCCCACCAGAAGCCCTGAATGGCCGGGACCGAGGAGCCAATCAGGGCTCCTGGCAGGGTTTTAATATAGAAGCGCTGTGGTGGGCAAAGATGTATAGAATCGCTTGGGGGGTATATATCTTCCCCCCTGCTGCGCTATATCAAACTTAGTGCCCGCTGTGCTTGAATAAATGTACTGACCCCCCCCAGCGCTATTATATATCTATACTGATCGCCGCTGCGCATATACTGACCCCCGCTGCGAATATTTATATATACACTGACCCCCCCCCCAGCTGCGCACATTAATATTCATATTTTCTCCCTCCCCTGGCTGCCAATGAATGAAAACACTATTAGCGGCGGAGCGGACGGCAGCTGCATATTCTGCTGTGGGGGTCAGATATATGGATATATGTCTGACCCTCACATCATACATATACAAATGCCGGCTCACCGCTATGAATGACAAGTAAAGCAGTGCAGGGAGGCTTGTGCTGCTGCTCCTAATAGCTTACTTGTCATTCATAGCGGTGAGCCGGCATTTGTATATGTATGATGTGAGGGTCAGACATATATCCATATGTCTGACCCCCACAGCATGATATGCAGCTGCTGCCCGCTATGAATGACAAACTCTTAGCAGCGTGAGCGGGCAGCAGCCTTCCGCTCTGCCGCTAATAGAGTTTTCATTCATTGGCAGCCATGGGAGGGAGAAAATATGAATATTAATGAGCGCAGCTGGGGGGGGGGGGGGTCAGTGTATATATAAATATGCGCAGCGGGGGTCAGTATATGCGCAGCGGGGGTCAGTATAGATATATAATAGCGCTGGGGGGGCAGTACATTTATTCTAGCGCAGCGGGCACTAAGTTTGATATAGCGCAGCAGGGGGAAAGATATATAGAAACACTGGAGGGGCCATATATATACCCCCCAGCGATTCTATACATCTTTGCCCACTACAGCGCTTCTATATTAAAACCCTGCCAGGAGCCCTGATTGGCTCCTCGGTCCCAGCCATTCAGGGCTTCTGGTAGGAAATTTAAAAAATGAAAGTTTACTGTACATTGCAGGGGATCGGAACATGCCGCCCGCTCCCCTGCTTAATAACATCTGATCGGATCGGGTCTCAGAAGTGAGACCCGGTGCGATCAATCCCTCAGCCCCTCTACTACTACCCCCAACATGGAACAGACCCTGTTCCATGCTGGGCGTAGCCGGATTCACTCCGTTTTGAGGAATTTACCAACAGCTATGAACAGTCGGCTTTCTGTGAAGCAAAACTCACAGGTTTTCCTGTGAGTTTTCTTCACACTCGGAGTGTTTTTTCTGTTTTTGTCGGGTTCACGCCCCTTTTCGAGTAAAACACGCCCATTTTGTAGGTTAAAAAAAAATCTCGAAGTGTTTAAGAAAATGTAGGTTGTGCGCCTAAATTTAAGTCGCAGATTTGGTCGCAAGCGGGATGCGACCAAATTTTAGGCGCAATAACCGAGAAAAAGCGTCAGTTATCCTTTAGTAAATGAGGGCCACAGTGTCCTAAAAAAGTAACATGGAGCTGCCCTCAGCAGGTGTCCAAAGGAGCAGCTAACCCTGAAGTACCCCTGTACTAGTGACTGATCGCAGGGAATTTAACCTCTTGGGCAAAACGCTGTCTCCCAAATGGCGCCCAGAATATCCCAACTGCATGGAACATAGGTCGGCATGCACTTCATGCATGGAGTGATGGATGACCATAAGCAATCTCCATGCAGTGGGAATATTTGAGAGATCAGGGGAATATATGGAGATCAAGGGCTCAGACCTCTGGAATCAGACACTTGTCCCTTATGCTGTCAATAGGGAGTACGTTTGGCCTCTATAACTTTAACGGGAGTCACATAAACTGTGTAAAAAGCCTGTTCATCTGTTTTCGGCTTCCTGACCACCTCTGACACCAAGCAGGCTGGGGAAGGTCAGGGGGAACCTCTTGATATTGAGATAGATGTGGGTCCCAGAGGTGGGACAGGTATCTGTCAGACATCTAGGCCATAATTGTCCAGATGGGATTAGCCATTTAACACTATATATTGCTTAACTAGTTCTCCATTTATCATTACCGAGGATACAGTATTATTTAAACTAATATCCCCAGACTGTGCACAAAACTTCACAGAGACCAAACTAAATGTGTCTACTTCCACTGCATAAATAATATTGTCATTAAGACAAAGGGAAGATGTACTGTACTGTATGTGCTACTTAATTTACAATCTATATTTTACAGTGTATGAATGCAGTTAGCGTCCACTCATGCGTGAACCCTCTGATGGCCATAAACAGCCATGTAGCTGTGTATAGGACATGTAATCTGACAAGTAATACTTAAAGGGGTACTCCAGTGGAAAACATTTTTTTATATTAAATCTGGTGCCAGAAAGTTAAACAGATTTGTAAATTGCTTCTATAAAAAAAATCTTTACTCTTCCAGTACTTTTAAGCAGCTGTATGCTACAGAGGAAATTCTTATCTTTTTGAATTTCCTTTTTGTCTTGCCCACAGTTCTCCCTGCTGACAGCTGGTGCCCCAATCAGGAACTGTCCAGAGCAAGAGAAAATCCCCATAACAAACCTATGCTGCTCTGGACAGTTCCTGATACAGGCATCAGGTGTCAGCAGAGAGTACTGTGGACAAGACAAAAAAGAAATTCAAAAAGAAAAAAATTTCCTCTGTAGCATACAGCTGCTTAAAAGTACTGGAAGGGTAAAGGATTTTTAATAGAAGTAATTTACAAATCTTTTTAACTTTCTGGCACCAGTTGATTTAAAACAAAATGTTTTCCACCAGAGTACCCCTTTAAGAAGACAGCTTGTATGTAGGAGGTTTGCTATGTGATGAGACTTGTGATCAATAGTCCCTTACAACACAAAGCGCAGGGACATATCACTGCTACAGTAAGTGTTTAATGCGTTCTATTCCATATGGTACAAATGACTGCTGATATACTGTAACCAAAAGCCATTTATCTTCACCAAAGGATTATGTGTAGGTGGAAATCTCCTGTTGTACTTGTAGTGAAAGCTTGGTACCCATTCATACATTCATAAAGGCCTCCATATAAGTGATTTGTGGTTTTGTTATTTTCCATTCACTGGCCTTGGAATTGGACTGTACTTCAAACTGTTGCTGAATGAAACAAGTTAAGGTGAATACCTTTTATCATCATGTCATTTTTAGGTCCAAAGTTCTGTGCTGATTCACTACCTTTATAGTGGTTGGAGCTGCGCTCCTCTGCTATAACTCCTAAATCTGCTGCATAGGCAATAATTATAGGGGACACCAAAGCCTTCAGCCACCTACAGAGGACATTGGCACTCAGGCCTGTATTATAAGAGCATTACATTTGTGGTGTGTACAGAAAAGTATTCCATTGTATATGACTGTGTACCCGAGCCATACCCTTACTGTTCAATGCATTAAACATAGTCTACAGCCACGTTCACACAGACGGATCCGCAGCGTATTTTATGCTGTGGATCCACCAACTATGGCCCCTTACATTGTGCCTCCATCTGTGCCTGCTCATAGTGGCAATCCGCTGCCATGAGCAGACACGCTACGATTTGGGAGTCGCCATGCTCATGCACAGTATACTCGCACATATCATGGCCGCTCCTTCTGCTCCCTGAGCTAGGCCGAGAGCAGCCAAGATGTGTGCGAGCATACTGCGCATGTGCTGCAACTCACACATTGCAGCGTGTCTGCTCGTAGCGGCAAAGTATTAGTTTCCACTAGAAAGAATAATACAGTATATTTAATTATTTAGTTATTTTTAATACAGAGAATGAAGCAGAAACACCTTACAAAGGAGATGGCAGTATGAACTGAACTGGTACAAAGTAATATTACTCAGAATGGCAAGGGGTAAATCTGGCATCTGGCACAAGTGCCTATAGGCAATACATCAGGGACATACAGTATCAGGCCTGGTATTCACAACAACATTTATATATAAAGTAGAAAATACATATCCCTGTGAGCAAGTAACATGCAAAATGCGCATCAGGGAGGTTTTTCCCAATGACCTTCAGGTATTGCAGTGTAGTGTTTTGGGGAATTAGTATATCTATCATTATGACATATACTTCATTCTCTCTCTCTTGAGGCTGTTAGGCAATGTAACTCTTCATAAACTACTTGAATGTGTTTTCTATTTATGGGTATGTTCACACAAGTGGATGATTTGCGAGTCTTCTGCTGCGGGCTTCAGCAGACCCCATTGAAGTCAATGTAATCTTCTGCGGAAAATCCACCGCAGCTCAAAACTGCAGCAGGAAACCACCCACCTGGAGTGATTTGGCAGAGGCATGACGGTTGTAGTCTTCTTGTGGCCTTTGTTGGGCCTCACCCATTTTCTTACTGACAATCTCCTCGGCCTCTTGATTCCTCCTCTCATGGTCTGAGACCCACTCCAGGGATGCTTGTATAGAATTGTTAATTGAGGCCATGCAATCCAAACATTCAGTCTTTCGACAGATGCCCATGTCGACTTATCTTCAAGAAGAAGGGGGTGTATCCGGTGGAGCAGTGCACTGTATTATTGTAGATCTCCAACAACTCGGGCAGTAATCTGGGCCATTCTTCTTGCCTTGACACAGAAGCTACTCGCAGCATATGGACGAAGACTTGGTTGATACGTTCACAGAGCCCGTTCCCCTGAGGGTGATGGGCATTGGTCCGGAGTTTCTTGCAGTAGTGGAATTGACACAGTTCTTGGAAGAACTCGGTCAGTTAAGACAGACTCCGGACACCCAAGGGTTTGCACCCATTTGGAGTAGAACATCTAGGTTGCTGTCTTGGCTGTGAGATCTTTGACGGTACAACAACCCACTTGGAGTAATGGTGAGAGCATAGGTATACCTGGACCCCGTAGGAGACAATTTCACATGGTTTAGCGCAACCAACTGGTTGGGTCTGTCACTTTGGATGGAATGGAGGGGTGCTCTGGCATCCTTGCGCACATTCTTGGTGACATTACATACAGCACATTCACTGCACCTCTTAATGTCACTCTGCATTCCGATCCAATAGAATCTTTTCCTGATGGTGGCTTTGGTCTTGTGGGCTTCAAAATGTCCCGACTGGTCATGACAGGCATTGAGGACAATCGCTGCATCTCTTCAGGGAACCAGAATCTGATGAAGTCGATCACCAGAGACCGGATCCAAAGAATTTTGGTACAACAGTCTTTTGTGCACAAACAGTCGTCTCCTTTGTCACCGTAGACATTTCACACTGGGCCCGGCGTAGACGGGTTTTTACCTTTTTCGCCAGAAGGTAGTTCATCAGATCCCCCATGACTCGACTTTCATCTTGAAGTGTCTTCCAGGTGTATAGGTCTTCTTTAACCTTTTCGGACCTGGGTTCACCGTCCATGAGGGCGATCACAACATTCTGGTTCAGGAACCGTTGATAAAATGGGTGCATCTTCAGGTCTTCCCACACGTCTTCGACAGGTGGTTCTTCGGAGGGGGTCATCCGAAACAGTACATCGGCATTGACATTCGACTTGCTGCTTCTGTACTTGATGGTGTAACTGTAATTGGCTAATCTTAAAGCCCAACGTTGCTTGATGGCACCCAACTTGGCAGTGTTCCAGTGGGTTATTATCCATGTAGACAGTAAATGGCATGACTGCCAAGCAGTCTTTGAACTTTTCTGTCATGGCCCATACCAGGGTGAGAAGTTCCAATTTGAAGGAGTTGTAATTAGCATCGTCCTTCTCTGCTCCTCGCAGGTTACGACTGGCATAGGCAATCACTCACTCTTGTCCTTCCTGGACTTGGGACAGGACAGCTACCTGACCTTCAAAACTGGCATCAGTATATAGCCGGAATGGCTGACTGTATTCTGGATACGCCAAGATGGGTGGTTCGGGCAGCAGACGTTTAAGAGCTCGGAACACTGTCTCTTGTTCTTTGGCCCATTCAATAGGTAGTCTTCTATTATAATTTTCCTTCGCCGTACCGCGTAGGAGAGCTGTGAGGGGTTCTGCAATTTGGGCGAAGTGTGGGATGAAGCGATGTTAATTGCCGGTGAATCCCAGGAAGCTCCTGACATCTTTCACCGTGCGCGGGGTAGGCCAGTTCTGGACAGCATCCACTTTTTCAGGGTTTGGCTGGACTCCCTCTGTGCTGACATGTCCCAAGTAATGGGCTTGAGGTTTGAGCAAGTGACATTTTGATGGTTTGATCTTCAACCCATGCTTGATCAAGACTTGAAAGACGTCTGAAAGATTACTGAGGTGTTCCTGGTAAGATTTAGAATACACAATGACATTGTCCAGTTATAACAAGACACTTTGGAAATTCAAATGACCCAGGCACCTTTCCATCAGACACTGGAACGTAGCAGGGGCATTACATAGCCCGAACGGCATACTTTTAAACTCGAACAACCTCATGGGTGTCATGAAGGCAGTCTTCTCCTAATCCTCCACGGCCATGGGCACTTGCCAGTATCCGCTGGTCAAATCCAGTGTGGAGAAGTAAGCAGCAGACCCGAGGCCGTAAGCGACTCCTCGATCCTTGGCAAAGGATAAGCGTCCTTATGTGTGACATTGTTCAACTTCCTGTAGTCGACACAGAAGCGGATGGTTAGACACTTGTGACCCTGTATCTATCAATGCCACTAGAGGTACACCTTCTACAATGACTTTCACAAAGGTGCAGGAGGCGACATAAAGTGAGAGTCCTGATTCAGGTCGTTCGGTGGTTGGACCTGGTGACTGTTTTCCTGAGGACAGGTCCTCGACCTCAGGGTGAATCCGTTTAAATTCCAGCACTGCATTTTCCAATGGCCGGGCTTGTTAATAGTGTTTAGCACAAATATTCCTAATGCAAATTTTTATCGAGAATATCGACACTTTGTGATTTCGAATGAACATAGCGAATATGCTTATGTCTCGAACATAGGACGAATAATCGTCAATATACTACTTGTTACAACAGGTGCAGAAAGGTCTCTGGGTCCCCGAATATCTATTAGGTGGAGAATTACGGTAATTGGGATTGCAGGGAGCAGGAGCAGGGGCAGGTTTCCTAGGCAGAGGAGGTTCACGGTCAGGTGGAGCAGGCCGAGAGGCAAGCTCCTTAACAGACTTGGTCAATTGCTCAATGTCCTGCTTAACGCTCTGTAGATCTAAGGCTGCAGTGATTGGCAGAGTGGGTTGTAGTGGGGCGGGGACAGGGGACTGTGATGGTATAGGTCTGGCTACTGAACAGGTGCAAGGGGAGTACAAACTTCCTCTAACTCAGTCCCGGACTCAATCACTTACCAGCCTCTTAAAAGCAGGGAATGCCATGTTAGGGTTTTGAACCACTAACATTCTTAATTGGGCCTTGTCCCACTTGTTATGGGCTCCATCAATGAATCTGTCCATTAACACCTTGTTGCCCTGTTCGGGAGTTAAACCATCTAATTTTTGAACAGTCTCTAGGGCATTTGTCGCCTTTCATACAGCCGGAGAAGTACCTCTGATGGAGAAAGTGACTCAAATACCTGGTACAGTCCTTCAAAGATCTGCTGTACAGTTGTCTTCTCAGATGCTGGCCAGGTGCGGACTTCCTCTAGTGCCGGTCCCTGGAGTTGTCCTGTTAGCAGTTGCACCTGTTGGTTAGGAGGGAAAGAGTAAAAGACAGACAAACTCTGGATCCTCTCTTTGAAATCCCTCAGGGGGAAGGGGTCTCCATAGTAGGTAGGAAGGACAGGATTCCCCATGAATACTAGTGTGAACATTGGAACACCAGGATTCTTGATGCTTTCTGGAGGCAGGACACTAGCTGCTGGACCAGGTGGCAGGCTTGCTGCTGGAGATGAAGGGGCGCTGGCGCCCATTTGATCTGTGGTGCTGGGTTCAGACATCCCATTGCTTTTTGAGTGCACTGTCGCATTAAGAAGAATTGGGCGCTTTCCCCTTAAAGATGACTGCTAAAGTGCTGCAGCGGCTCTCGTTTGACTGCTGTGGGCACTATTGTGGACACTCCCCCTCTATTTTGCCGGTACTCTATAATTGGTCTTGCGACCAGACTGGCGGACAATCAGACAACAATAAATGGTGAACTCGGGCACCAGAGCCCTTCTACTGATGATCATTGGTATTTGCAGAGTCTGTGCTGCAGCTGATACTTGGTAGATGACAGCCAGGGACAAGCGCAGCAGCCGGAGCTTTCAATATGGCTGTGCCCAGGGGACTTCTGGTTTTGGTCCGGTCAGCAAAATCTTCCCCTGTGCAACACAGGGCGGCTCATTGGTTCCTCCTCACTGCATTGAAGAGGCATCACCGCTGGTGACTGACAGGGCGGAGCTGTGACCGCTTGCGCTGGAAACACCGGACCAGGTAAACTCTTTCAGGTGCAGATTCTATACAGTTCACAATGGCAGATAACAGTCTTTTCTTCACATCCCCCTCTTTTTCACAAGTGCCTCGGATTAAACACTTTTTACTGAGAAAGTCCTGTACACTTTCTGGCACAATTTTTGTTTTACTCTGCAATGCTGGACACAGTTCAGACTGGGGGGACACTTTAGGCATAAGGCGCAAACCCGTATCCTGTTTGTAGGACACCAAAAGTTGTGGTAAGGGTGTGATGAGGGCAGATAGAATTACCCTAGGAGCAGATGGCAATAACCCCTTGTGTTCGTGACACCAGGACGTGGTTTAACAACTTCACCACCCGAAGGTAGGCCACTGGATCCTGGGCTAGGCACGGGGCAAATTATGACTCCAACGCCAATTACGGAACAACGGCAGCTTTACTTAGTCAGACAGATGTAATAGTCTATACAGCTTGGCTAGGCCCAAAGAGGTGACCAGTGACTTCAGAGACCACAGGGCTTGCTGGAACTTATAGTTGACTCGGACAATTTGATGCATGGCCCCGCTGACTTGACTGAGACTGGCAATACCCCATTTGTAGCTTACCAGGCTTTGACTTGGACCTAGGGGGGTAGGGGACTTGTGGATCTGTGGCTGCGTGGTAGACTTTAGGCCTCCTCTGGACTCCAGATACACTCTTACAGGACTTGACCTTACTGCAACTCAGCTAAGCAGGAAGAGCTCGAGCAGAGGCTCCATCCAGGGCTTATATGGGGGAGACTCTGAGGGGTCCCATAGGTCACCCTGTAGGGCACATGGACACTGGTATCTCACTGGGTTACACATGACAACAGGTCTTAAAGGCATAACACCTTATATATGCAATACACTATACAACACAGGCACTTTGGAACATACCGTATTTATCGGGGTATACCACGCACCGGCCTATAACACGCACCCTCATTTTACCAAGGATATTTGTGTAAAAAAAGTTTTTTACCCAAATATCCTTGATAAAATGAGGGTGCGTGTGTGTGCATGCGTATACCCCGATACACCCCCAGGAAAGGCAGGGGGAGAGGGGCCGTCGCTGCCCGCTTCTCTCCCCCTGCCTTTCCTGGGGTCTAGAGCCCTGCTGCCGCCGCTTCTCTCCCGCTGGCTATCTGCGCCACTGCCCGTTCTGTCCCCCTGACTATCGGTGCCGGCGCCCCATTGCCGACACCGATAGCCAGGGGGAGAGAAGCGGTGCCGGCAATGGGGCAGCGGCGCCGATAGCCAGGGGGAGAGAAGGGGCAGTGGCACCCATTGCCGGCGCCCTGCCCCGTTGCCTCCCCCCATCCCCGGTTGTATAATTACCTGTTGCCGGGGTCGGGTCCGCGCTGCTTCAGGCCTCCGGTGTGCCCCCTTAAAGCACCCCCTTTAAATCATTGAACTGCAGTGGTTTATCAGCGTATAACACGCAGGTAGAATTTAGGCAAAAGATTTTAGCCTAAAAAGTGCGTGTTATACGCCGATAAATACGGTACATAGGGTACAGGTGCAGGGGGGCCCAGGGGTCACTGTATGGAGGCTGCCTGACAGGGCAGCAAGGGTACAGGGGTGCCACTCCTGAACTGGGCCACCACATAAGATTTGCTATTTCAGTGGTGGCCGCTATTGGCGGTGAGTTATTTGGACTATAGTGACTACATTTGGTCCAGTTCTGCGCCTATACTGTTATTTTGCAGGACTTAAAGTGCAGGCTCATGTGCTATTAAGTAGGAGATATTGATTTTACGCTGTGATACTGTTTATATTTTGAATTCAATGATAAATCAGTAAGCAGTGAAACCAGAAAGCTCCTTCTAGTGATGACAGCAGACATCCAGCATATCTTCTGAGTATATGTGTAAGCAGTAGGTTTACCTCTCCCACCCCTTTTATCGTCCCCCCCATGCCACATCATTCTCCCCCATGATCCCCCTTGTGCCATTTTAATACCCCCCTGTATTACCCCCGTGCCACATCATCCCCTAATCCCCTCTGTACCATTTCAATCGCCCCTTTATTAACCCCTGCCCCCCCCCCCCCACACCTTATTACCCTGTAATCTGTGCACTTTGAATATAATCTGTATCATCTGGAAGCAGATCCACCTTGCTCATCAAACTGCAGAGAGAAGGAGAAAAAGAATTGCAAGGCACATCAAGTAAGTGGTGCTGCCAGCATTGTGCTGCATCACTGGTGCTGATAAAGCAGGAGGAGGAGCATTTCTATTACCAACGAGCATTATTAGATAAACAGTAGGAGAAGGAAGATTGCCAGAGAAGAGGATAGTGCAGCCCCCATCTTGCTGCAAAGGGGGAGAGGAGCCATGCAGGGAGAACACCTCTGAGGACCAGGAATGAAAGGGGGAGTCAAACTGGGGCTAGAAATGAGAGAGTAAGCCATGTGAGGGGCAAGAAATTAAAGGGAACTTAGAAATCAGGAAAAAAAGGAGGGAGCCTTGCTTTAGGTTAGTAATGAGATGCTATGCTGGAGATGAAGAATAAGAGCGAGAGCCATGCTAGGGATCAGGAATAAAATTGGAATCATGTTGGGAACTAACATCCTGAGTCCTTAAGAACGTGGGGCGTATGCATACGCCCGTGGGAATTCCGGTCCCGCCGCTAGCCCGTTGGGGACCGGACAGGAATGCCTGCTGAAATCATTCAGCAGGCACCCCGACACATCGCCCAGGGGGGTCTTGAGACCCCCCCCCCCATGTCAGCGATCGCAGAAAATCACATGTCAATTCAGACATGCGATTTTCTGCTTTTCCGGGATCCGGGAATTGAAAGTGAAAGTAAAGTGATTTTTACTGTGGCAACCACTAGGAAGGCCAAACTGCAACTCCCAGCATGCCCAGACAGACAAATCTGGGCATGCTGGGAGTTGTAGTTTTGCAACATCTGGAGGGTCACAGTTTGGAGACCACTGTTACAGTGGTGTTCAAACGGTAGCCCTCCAGATGTTGCCAGACTACAACTCTCAGCATGCCTGGACTGCCCAGGCATGCTGGGAGTTGTAGTTCTGTCACATCTGTCCCTTCAGATTTAGCAATTTTCATGAAATTTTTGAAGCTCTCTAATTTTTTCAAAAAGCAAAAATATGTCAATTTTATGATGCCAACATAAAGTGGACATATTGTATTTGTGAATAAAAATTAAATTTATTGGGAATATCCATTTTCCTTACAAGTAGAGAGCTTCAAAGTTAGAAAAATGCAAAATTTTCTACATTTCCATGAAATTTTGAAATTTTTCACCAAAAAAGCATGCAAGTAACGCCGAAAATTTTCCACCAAAATAAAGTAGAATATGTCACGAAAAAACAATCTCAGAATATTCGGTAAAAGCGTTTTCGCGTTATTAATTCGTAAAGTGATGGTGGTCAGAATTGCGAAAAAGGGCTCATTCCTTAAGGTGAAAAAGGGCTGTGTCCTTAAGGGGTTAAGCACCCAGCCCATTTTCACCTTAAAGGGGTACTCCGGTTGAAAACCATTTTTTTTTTTATCATTTGGTGCCAGAAAGTTAAACAGATATGTAAATGACTTCTATTAAAAAAATCTTTACCCTTCCAGTACTTTTTAGCAGCTGCATGCTACAGAGGAAATTCTTTTGTTTTTGAATTTATTTTTTGTCTTGTCCACAGTACTCTCTGCTGACAACTGATGCCCGTATCAGGAACTGTCCAGCAGGAGAAAATCCCCATTGCAAACCTATGCTGCTCTGGACAGTTCCTGACATGGACAGAGGTGTCAGCAGAGAGCATTGCAGTTTTTAGGGTACATTCACATGGGTGGGGGTTCACAGCAAAATATTTGCTACATCTCAGACTTCCTGTGAGAAACTCGCTGTGAACCCCCGCCCGTGTGAATGTACATTCCCTTGGGGGGGGCAAACCTTCAGCTGTTGCAAAACTACATCTCCCTGCATGCCCTTTGGCTGTCCGTACATGCTGGGGGTTGTAGTTATGCAACAGCTGGAGGCACACTGGTTGCAAAACACTTAGAGCTTGTTACTTAACTCTGTATTTCACAACCCGTGTGCCTCCAGCTGTTGCAAAACTACAACTCCCAGCATGCATGGTCTGTCAGTGCATGCTGGGAGTTATAGTTTTGCAACAGCTTAAGGCACACGGGTTGGGGAACACTGAGTTAGGAAACAAATAATGTTTCCCAACCAGTGTGCCTCCAGTTGTTGCAAAATTACAACTCCCAGCATGCCCAGACAGCCGAAGGGCATGTTGGGAGTTGTAGTTATGCAACAGTTTGGAGACCAATATGTAGAGGTGACCAAACTGTAGCCCTCCAGATGTTGCAAAACTTCAACTCCAAGCATGCCCAGACAGCCCAGGCAAGCTGGGAGTTGGAGTTCGGTAACATCTGAAGGGCCAGATGTTGCCGAACTAAACTCCCAGCATGCCTGGACAGTCTCAGCATGCTTTGAATTGTAGTTTTGCAACATCTGGAGTATTACAGTTTGGGCGCCACTGTATAGTGGTCTCCAAGCTGTGCCCTTCCAGATATTGCAAAACTACAACTCCCAGCATGCCGAGACTGTCTGAGCATGCTGAGAGTTGTAGTTTTGCAACATCAGGAAGGGTTACAGTTTGGAGACCACTGCAGAGTGGTCTCCAAACTGTGGCCCTCGAGATGTTGCAAAACTACAACTCCCAGCATGCTTAGACTGCCAAAAGGCTGTCTGGGCTTGCTGGGAGTTGTAGTTTTGAAACTCCTAGAAGCAGCAGTGAAGATCACCTTACAGTGATCTACACTTCTGCCTCTGACGCCACTGCCTCCACTTGCCTGTAGCCTCCTTTCTGCTGCCGGTCCCCGCGTGATCTCAGGTAACTGCAGCCGGTGTGTGTGTGTGTGTGTGTGTCCCCGCGCGCGCGCATCAACAACCTCCGCAGCCTTAGTCGCCATCTTCCCCCGCTCTGCCTGGACTTCCAGGGGCTGGCAGAGCGGGGGATCTGAACTTTTGCCCCCCACCTCTGCCCTGCGATTCGCCGGTCAGTCCTGACCGTCCAATCGCAGGGTATAGGAGGTGGTTGCCCCCCTGCCACCTCACTCCTATCCTTCAGGATGATCGGGGCTGTATCCGACAGCTCCGATCATCCCTATTTTCCAGGCGATCCGGTCACCAGAGACCCGATCAGCACGGAATCGGCGCAAATCGCCGGTCTGAATTGATCGGCGATTTGCAGCGATCACAAACATGGGGGGCGGGGGACTCAGGACCCCCTCATGAGTTTGCACGGGTTGCCTGCTGAATGATTTCAGCAGGTATCCTGGTCCGGTCCCTGCCGGAATTCGGCAACAAAAACTTTTTATATAATGTAGATAATACCATTATATGTATATTTGTAATGTACATTGATAAAAAAAATTGTATATTTTTGGGTTAAAAAATGCTGTCCTTGCAGCTATTATCTGTTTGTCTATGAGGAGTCTAAATACAGGAAGTGAGGGCCGGAGAAGTAGGGCTCTGTGCAGGCTCCTGGCTTGTCAATCATCCTGCTGTGTGAGCCGGGAGCGTGTCATAGGGCCTCACTGCACAGAGCCCTGCTTGTCCTAAGTGCACAGAGCCCTGCTTGTCCACCCTCACTTCCTGAACTGTATTTGGACTCCTCTTAGAGGCTGGAAGTAGGTTGCGGGCATCCGTGGCAGGGGAGGGACCCAATATCCGACTGGTTTTGCAGCGCTTCACCGGGATGAAAGACACAATTTCTGCCGGAGTACTGTGTAAACTTTTTATTTCCAATGTACCAATAGTATACACGGGAAATATTAGTTACACAGATTCAGGATGTGCAGGACAACACGTTTCCAGAAGGGATTCCTCTCTTCGTCAGGTCAGTTTATTTAGTGTGAGGTGATTTATACAGTGTGGGGGGGGGGGGGGTTCAAACTTTTCAAATTTTGGCAGGTAGTTGAGGTCACCGGGGGCTGGTGTGTGACGTCAGTCCCCGTGACTTCAGTGGGATTTGCTATGGGCTTTTGTAGGGTTTAACTATAACATTCAGAAATTCCTGTTTGGGCTATGGTAGGATTGGCTGACTTTGCATTTAAGCTAAGCAGGGTTGGGTTGAGGCTTGGATGGGAGACCTGAGAAAAACAGTGTTTGAAATGGGTTGTGAGTGTAATATTTAACTCTGAGTGATGCAAATATCAATAGGTTAAGTAGCCAGGAGGGAGGTAATTAATAAACTTGTGGTTAAATAAGAATGTATGGTTGGGAGGAAGTTATTCAGTAGTGTGTGTGGTTCCAAAGTAATATAAAGCCGGTTTAAGCATGGTAAGAGTTGTGGTGATTTAGAATGGCCAGTAGGGGCCCGTAATGTACTAGTGGATTGATGTGGTATATTGGTTGTGTTAATCTTTGTTGGCAGTGGGAGATTTGTTGGCAATGGGATCATTGTCTGTGGTGTCACTTAAACCGTGGGGTTGAAGTGTTCCTAGGTGGTAAATCCAGTACATTTCTCATTTTTTAGGCCTGAGAATCTGTCATTTTTGTATGCTGGGATGTTATTAATGGGGCATATGGTGATTGGGTTGCATATGTCTGGATGTTTTTCTGAGCATTGCTTCTCAGCACTTAAAAAAACGAGAAATGTACTGGATTTACCGGCTAGGAGCACTTCAACCGCACAGTTTAAATGATGACACAGAGCTCATAATGTAACCAACAAATCTTGCACTGCCAGCAAAAAATAGAATAAAACCCCTCAGCAATCCGTACCTCCCAAATTCTCCCCAAGAAAATTAACACAACCAATATACCACATCAATACCGGCCCCTACTGGCCGTTGTAAATCAGTACAACTCTATCATGCTTAAAATTGATTTGTATTACTTTGGAACCACACACACTCTACTGTCACCACAAGCTTAGGAATAACTTCCTCCCAACTGTCAATCATACTTTATTTATTACTTCCCTCCTGGTCATTATTCACTTAACCTATTGACCTTTGCTGAGTTAAATATTACACTTGTAACCCACAGTCTCCCATCCAAGCCTCAGCCCAACCTGAAGCTGTCTAGATTAAATGCACACTTACCCAGTCTACCATAGACCAAACGGGTCTATTGATCTCAAAGGCGAGCACTTCGGAATGTTATAGCTAAACCTTGCAAAAGCCCGTAGCAAATCCCACTGAAGTCACAGGGACTGACATCACACACCAGCCCCCGGTGACCTCAACTACCTGTCAAAATTTGAAAAGTTTGAAGCCCCCACACTGTATAAATACTTTGACCTCACACTAAATAAACAGACCTGACTAAGATAGGAACCCCCTCTGGAAATGCATTGTCCTGCACATCCCGAATCTGTGTAACTAATATTGCCTGTTTATGCTATTGATAAATTGGAAATAAAAAGTTTACACAGTACTCCTGCAGAAATTGTGTCTTTCATCACGGTGAAGCGCGTCCCCTGGCATGGACGCCCGCAACCTACTTCCAGCCTGCATCCCGACCGCCTGCCAGCGGTGCCGACAACCAGCAGCTCCTGGAACCTCACCGCACCTCTACCACCTGCCAGCGGTGCTAACATCCAGTGGCTTCAGGAACCTCGCTGCACAGCACCTCTTGAGCGCATCCCTGTACTTTTGCACAGCTCAAAAAGGTGAGTGATACTTCTTTCATTTCCTTTGCAATCACCTGCTATTTTACAAAGGTAACGGCACTACCAATGCACCATCCCTGCTTTTTCTTTTTTACATACCCCCCTCAGACTACTCATGAAGACACAATAGCTGTAGGGACAAAAATTTACACAATTTTTTAACCAATGTATATTACAAATATACATATAATGGTATTATCTACATTATATAAAAAGTTTTTGTTGATGACAAGAAATGGGGAAAATATAGTGAGGCATGCTGTGGGCCAGTAATGAAATGGGGAGCAAAATACAGTGGGGCAAAAATATTTAGCCAGCCACCAATTGTGCAAGTTCTCCCACTTAAAGGGAACCAATCATCAGATTTTACCCTATATAATGCTTGGCAAAGCGTTATATAGGGTAAAATTGTTGTCCTCACCATCCCTGGGGGACGCTCCTGCCCCCAGGGATGGTGAAGATATGAAGTTATAAACTAGTCACCACCGCCGCAGTAAGTAGTCACCTGGGCGGGGAGCTCTTCTCATCTACTCCCGTTCTTCGACCGGGAGCGACGCCCCCTCCGCTTGATTGATGGGCCGCGTCATTGTTCCGCTCACTGAACAGACGGAGCAGAGCAATGACGCGGCCCATCAATCAAGCTGAGGGGGCGTCGCTCCCGGCCGAAGATCGGGAGTAGGTGAGAAGAGCTCCCCGCCCAGGTGACTACTTACGGCGGCGGCGGTGTCTAGTTTATAAGTTCATATCGTCGCCATCCCTGGGGGAAGGAGCATCCCCCGGGAATGGTGAAAATAAAGATTTAACCCTATATAACGCTTTGCCAAGCGTTATATGGGTAAAATCTGATGATTGGTTCCCTTTAAAAAGATAGAGAGAAGCCTGTAATTTTCTTCATAGGTATACCTCAACTTTAACTCCTTAACGACACAGGGCGTATATTTACGTTCTCCGCCAGCTCCCGCGATATGACGCGGGGTCACGCGGTGTCCCCGCGTCATATTGGGTCAGTCCCGGCGGCTATCAACGGCCGGGACCCGTGGCTAATACAGGACATCACCGATCGCGGTGATGCCCTGTATTAACCCTTCAGACGCGGCGATCAAAGCTGAAGTGAAAGTATCCCGGCTGCTCAGTCGGGCTGAAGTGAAAGTATCCCGGCTGCTCAGTCGGGCTGTTCAGCTTACAGGACACCGGGAGGGCCCTTACCTGCCTCCTCGTGTCCGATCGACGAATGACTGCTCCGTGCCTGAGATCCAGGCAGGAGCAGTCAAGCGCCGATAACACTGATCACAGGCGTGTTAATACACGCCAGTGATCAGCATGAGAGATCAGTGTGTGCAGTGTTATAGGTCCCTATGGGAGCTATAACACTGCAAAAAAAAAGTAAAAAAAAGTGTTAATAAAGGTCATTTAACCCCTTCCCTAATAAAAGTTTGAATCACCTCCCTTTTCCCATAAAAAAATAAAACAGTGCAAATAAAATAAAAATAAACATATGTGGTATCGCCGCGTGCGTAAATGTCCGAACTATAAAAATACATCATTAATTAAACCGCACAGTCAATGGCGTACGCGCAAAGAAATTCCAAAGTCCAAAAAAGCTAATTTTTGGTCACTTTTTAAACCATTTAAAAATGAATAAAAAGTGATCAAAAAGTCAGATCAAAACAAAAATCATACCGATAAAAACTTAAGATCACGGCGCAAAAAATGAGTCATCATACCGCCCTTATAGGGGGTTATAGGGGTCAGAAGATGACATTTTTAAACGTATACATTTTCCTGCATGTAGTTATGATTTTTTCCAGAAGTATGACAAAATCAAACCTATAAAAGTAGGGTATCATTTTAACCGTATGGACCTACAGAATAATGATAAGGTGTCATATCTACAGAAATATGCACTGCGTAGAAACGGAAGCCCCCAAAATTTACAAAATGGCGTTTTTTCTTCGATTTTGTCAAACAATGATTTTTTTTTCTGTTTCACCATGAATTTTGGGCAAAATGACTAATGTCACTGCAAAGTTGAATTGTTGACGCAAAAAATAAGCCATAATATGGATTTTTAGGTGGAAAATTGAAAGGGTTATGATTTTTAAAAGGTAAGGAGGAAAAAACGAAAGTGCAAAAACTGAAAAACCCTGAGTCCTTAAGGGGTTAAGAGACATAATGAGGGGAAAAAAAACATAAAATCACATTGTCTGATTTTTAAAGAATTTATTTGAAAATTTTGGTGGAAAATAAGTATTGGTCAATAACAAAAGTTTATCTCAATACTTTGTCATATACCCTTTGTTGGCAATGACAGAGGTCAAAGGTTTTCTCACACACTGTATTTTGGCCCATTCCTCCATTCAGATCTCCTCTAGAGCAGGGATGTTTTGGGGCTGTCACTGGGCAACACGGACTTTCAACTCCCTCAAAAGGTTTTCTATGGGGTTGAGATCTGAAGACTGGCTAGCCCACTCCAGGACCTTGAAATGCTTCTTACAAACCCACTCCTTAGTTGCCCGGGCAGTGTGTTTGGGATCATTGTCATGCTAAAAGACCCAGCCAAGTTCTATCTTCAATGCCCTTGCTGATAAAATAGTTTTTCACTCAAAATCTCAATCACAATAAGGTGCCCCATTCATTCTTTCTTTTACACGGATAAGTCGTCCTGGTCCCTTAGCAGAAAAACAGCCCCAAAGCATGATGTTTTCACCCTCATGCTTCACAGTAGGTATGGTGTTCTTTGGATGCAACTCAGCATTCTTTCTTCTCCAAACACGAAAAGTTGAGTTTTTACCAAACAGTTCTCACAATACTCTTCTGGATCATCCAAATGCTCTCTAGCAAACTTCAGATGGGCCAGGACATGTACTGACTTAAGCAGGGGACACGTCTGGCACTGCATGATTTGAGTCCCTGTGTAGAATGTTACTGATGGTAGCCTTTGTTACTTTTGTCCAAGATCTCTGCAGGTCATTCACTAGGTCATTCCCTAGGTCCCCCCGTGTGGTTCTGGGATTTTCGCTCACTTTGTGATCATTTTGACACCACGGGTTAAGATCTTGTGTGGAGACCCAGATCGAAGCAGACTATCAGCGGTCTTGTATGTCTTCCATTTTCTAATAATTGCTTCCACAGTTGTTTTCTTCACACCAAGCTGCTTGCCTTTTGCAGATTCAGTCTTCCCAGCCTGGTGTAGGTCTATAATTTTGTTTCTGGTGTTCTCAGCTCTTTGGTCTTGTCCATAGTGGAGTTTGGAGTGTGACTGTTTGAGGTTGTGGACAGGTGTCTTTTATACTGATAACAAGTTCAAACAGGTGCCATTAATACAGGTAATGAGTGTAGGACAGAGGAGCATCTTAAAGAAGAAGTTGCAGGTCTGTGAGAGACAGAAATATTGCTTGTTTGTAGGTGACCAAATAAATTTGCATAATTTGCAAAAAAATTCTTTAAAAATCTGGCAATATGATTTTATGGATTTTTTTCTCATTATGTCTCTCATTGTTGAGGTATACCTATAATGACAATTACAGTCCTCTCCCGTCTTTTTAAGTGGGAGAACTTGCACAATTGGTGGCTCACTAAATACTTTTTTGCCCCACTGTATGGGGCTAAGAATGAGAGAAGCCCTTTTGGGGACAAGAAATGAAAGAGAGACATGTTAAGGATAAGGAATGAGATGGGGGGTTGTGCTGGGTACAATAAATGAGACAGGGAGCCATATTGAAGAACAGGAATGAGATGGAAGTTGGTAAATAGCAAAAGAAACAGAGTCATGCTGCAGACCAAGAATGAAATAGGGAGCAATGCTAGGGATCAGGAATAAGATAGAACGACATGCTGGGGACAAGGAATGTGAGGAAAGCCAAGCTGTGGACCAGGATAAGATGGGAAACCATGAAGGGGTATAGGGATCAGATAGGCGGCCATACTAGGGACTAGAAATTAGATAAGAAGCCATTCTTAGGACTAAGTATAGTATAAGATGGGGAGTGATGCTTGGTACTGGTAATTAGGGGGAACATGTTAAAGACTAGGAATGAGAGAAAAAACCATCATGTTCACTAGAAACAAGTTGGGGAGCCATACTGGGCACCAGGGAAGTAAAGCTATAAATAAAGAATGAAATAGGGAGCAACACTGTGGACTAAAAATTAAATGGGAAGCCATGCTGTCGATCAGGAATTCCATGGGGAGCCATGCTGGGGATCAGGTATAAGAGGAAAAGCCATGCTGAGGACTAGGAATGAAATAGGAAGTCATGCTAGGGATCAGGAATTATTTCAAGAGTCTTGCTGGGCATTGTGAATTACATGGGGAGTGATGCTAGGGACAAGGAATAAGGGGAGAGCCATGCTGGGGACCATGAATGAGAGGATGTACCATGCCAAGGCAGTACTTTGTCACATTATTTGCATGTTGTGTGTGTTTGCTGACTTCATCAGGCTTTGTTCTGCATTTTTCTTATAGAGCACCAACCCAAAGAAAAAAATGTATTTGCTGAAAATGTAATACTACCTTTAATTCTAAATGTAAATGTCCTCAACCGCATTAATTGTGGCAACGTAAATGCTAAAACAATACTTGACATTTGAAAGAATGGAAACATCGATTTTGTGTTGTGATACCATTAAATAGTCTGATATACTAGCTGTATGCAAAAACTCTGATAATGAGGAATAAATCAATCTAATAAGAGGCAATATTTTCATCAGTGAAATTAAAAGGTGAAAAATGCAGCAGAAAACCCAAGTATTATTATTGCATTTGTCATTTAGGATTTAAGTAAAATGTAAAAAAAAAAAAAATCTTGTCTGGCTTCTCCTTCCTCCACATATTTGCTCATAAGCCGACGGTTTCCTATTAATTTGCTGTCAAATCACTGGGTGGAATAATCACAAGAAAGACTCAGACAGAAAATCTTCCTCAGGCTTTTCTTGCCATGAACGACCTTACAGAGGATATTACCACAATACAAGAGACAAGAGACAGAACAGTACAATAGAACCCGCTCGGTGAATAAAGTTCAAGTAGGAAATGTGAAGATACCGGAGCTCAGTATGAAAGAACGGCTAAGGAATTTCTACCACGAGCATGCACAGTTTTCGGCATGTTTTTAGGATGGATGCATGGCTCGCATGCTTGATGTGGCAAAGTTAATTAACTTTCCTTTATCAGTGTAATAAAATGTGAATTTGCTCAACAAAAAGAAGGTTATGTTGTTGTTCCTAGGGAAAATAAAGAAGGGAAATTGTGCCTGAGCGACTTACAATGATGGATGCAGAAATTTATCACCAAGATACATTGTCTGCCTGTCGGGACCATCTATATTTGTGTGGTAAATAGCAAGATAGTGAAATTGAGATTTAAATTGAGCTCAGATCTTCTTTCTTCACAGGTTCGCAGGACTGACCCGAGCAATAGCGATGTCTGGTCATATATACCTTCCGGAGTTCCCGCTTCTAGACTCACAGCCAATCCGCAGCCAGCTAATATCTGCCCAGCAACAGCCCTGCAAGAGAGACTCAGCACCAATGTAAATAGGTAAATAGACAGTAACCCTTACTTTACTGACAGATTAGCCAGCATACCCATATGTAATGTAGATAACTATTATGGAAAATGGGGTGGGGGCAGGGGAGAGGAGAGGAGCCCATCCCATGTGGCCCCTACATTACCCTCCTGGGCCTTTTACATGGGATAGGGACCCCTCACACCGCCCCCACCCAACATGCTACCACCCTTAAATAAAGACAACAACCATTTTGGGAATAAAGGCCACAGACGTTTATTGAATGGAATAAATATTAACCCCTTAAGGGCACATGACGTTCTCATATGTCTCCATTTCCGAGTCCTTAAGGACACATGACGTATGAGAACGTCATGTGTTTTACCGCCCCCCCGCAACCATCTGGAGCGGAGCCAGTGCCTGATGCCTGCTGAAATCGTTCAGCAGGCATCGGGGCATATCGCCCAGGGGGGTCATTATGACCCCCCATGTCGGCGACGGCCGCAGATCGCTGGACAATTCAGTCCAGCGATCTGCGGCGGATTCCGGGTCAATCGGGTCTCCAGTTACCCGGTGACCCGGAATTACTGGCTGATCGGGGCCGTCAGAGACGGCCCCGAACAGCCAGAGCCAGCAGGGGTGAGGTGGCACTGGTGCCACCTCACGATCGCCCTGATTCGTTGGCCGACCAATCAGGGCGCCTGCTGCGGGTGTCACTCCCGCAACCCGCTCCGCCCCTCTTCCGGAGGACGTGAGCGGGTGCCTCCAGCTGTTGCAAAACTACAACTCCCAGCATGCACTGATAGACCGTACATGCTGGGAGTTGTAGTTTTGCAACAGCTGGATGTCCCCCCCCCCCCCCAATGTGAATGTACAGGGTACACTCACATGGGCGGAGGATTACAGTAAGTATCCGGCTGCAAGTTTGAGGTGCGGCAAAATTTCTGCTGCAGCTCAAACTGCCAGCGAGAAACTACTGTGAACCCCCGCCCATGCGACTGTACCCTAGAAACACTACACTACACTAACACACAATAAAATAAAAAGTAAAAAACACTACGTATACACATACCCCTACACAGCCCCCCTCCCCTCCCCAATAAAAATGAAAAACGTCTGGTACGTCACTGTTTCCAAAACGGAGCCTCCAGCGGTTGCAAAACTACAACTCCCAGCATGCACTGATAGACCGTACATGCTGGAAGTTGTAGTTTTGCAACAGCTGGATGTCCCCCCCCCCCCCAATGTGAACGTACAGGGTACACTCACATGGGCGGAGGATTACAGTAAGTATCCGGCTGCAAGTTTGAGCTGCGTCAAATTTTCTTCCGCAGCCCAAACTGCCAGCGAGAAACTACTGTGAACCCCCGCCCGTGTGACTGTACCCTAAAAACACTACACTACACTAACACAAAATAAAATAAAAAGTAAAAAACACTACATATACACATGCCCCTATACAACCCCCCTCCCCTCCCCAATAAAAATGAAAAACGTCTGGTACGCCACTGTTTCCAAAACGGAGCCTCCAGCTGTTGCAAAACAACTACTCCCAGTATTGCGAGATAGCCGTTGACTGTCTAGGCATGCTGGGAGTTTTACAACAGCTGGAGGCACCCTGTTTGGGAATCACTGGTGTAGAATACCCCAATGTCCACCCCTATGCAAGTCCCTAATTTAGGCCTCAAATGCGCATGGCGCTCTCACTTTGGAGCCCTGTCGTATTTCAAGGCAACAGTTTAGGGCCACATATGGGGTATCGCCGTACTCGGGAGAGATTGCCTAACAAATTTTGGGGGGTATTTTCTGCTATTACCCTTTTTAAAAATGTAAAATTTTTGGGAAAACAAGCATTTTAGGTAAAAAAAAATGTATATTTTTTTACATATGCAAAAGTCGTGAAACACCTGTAGGGTATTAAGGTTCAAATTACCCCTTGTTACGTTCCCCGAGGGGTCTAGTTTCCAAAATGGTATGCCATGTGGTTTTTTTTTGCTGTCCTGGCACCATAGGGGCTTCCTAAATGCGGCATGCCCCCAGAGCAAAATTCGCTTTCAAAAAGCCAAATGTGACTCCTTCTCTTCTGAGACCTGTAGTGCGCCAGCAGAGCACTTTTCACCCCCATATGGGGTGTTTTCTGAATCGGAAGAAATTGGGCTTCAAATTTTGGGGGGTATTTTCTGCTATTACCCTTTTTAAAAATGTAAAATTTTGGGGAAACCAAGCATTTTAGGTAAAAAATATATATATTTTTTTTACATATGCAAAAGTCGTGAATCACCTGTAGGGTATTAAGGTTCACTTTACCCCTTGTTACGTTCCCTGAGGGGTCTAGTTTCCAAAATGGTATGCCATGTGTTTTTTTTTTGCTGTCCTGGCACCATAGGGGCTTCCTAAATGCGGCATGCCCCCCAAAAACCATTTGTCGCTCCTTCCCTTCTGAGCCCTCTACTGCGCCCGCCGAACAATTAACATAGACATATGAGGTATGTGCTTACTCGAGAGAAATTGGGTTTCAAATACAAGTAAAAATTTTCTCCTTTTTACCCCTTGCAAAAATTCAAAAATTGGGTCTACAAGAACATGCGAGTGTAAAAAAATGAAGATTTTGAATTTTCTCCTTCACTTTGCTGCTATTCCTGTGAAACACCTAAAGGGTTAAAACACTTACTGAATGTCATTTTGAATACTTTGGGGGTGTAGTTTTTATAATGGGGTCTTTTATGGGGTATTTCTAATATGAAGACCATTCAAATCCACTTCAAAACTGAACTGGTCCCTGAAAAATAGTGAGTTTGAAAATTTTGTGAAAAATTTCAAAATTGCTGCTGAACTTTGAAGCCCTCTGGTGTCTTCCAAAAGTAAAAACTCATAAATTTTATGATGCAAACATAAAGTAGACATATTGTATATGTGAACCCAAAAAAATATATTTTGAATATCCATTTTCCTTACAAGCAGAGAGCTTCAAATTTAGAAAAATGCAAAATTTTCATTTTTTTCATCAAATTTGGGGATTTTTCCCCAAGAAAGGATGCAAGTTACCATAAAATTTTACCACTAAGTTAAAGTAGAATATGTCACGAAAAAACAATCTCGGAATCAGAATGATAACTAAAAGTATTCCAGAGTTATTAATGTTTAAAGTGACAGTGGTCAGAATTGCAAAAAACGCTCCGGTCCTTAAGGTGTAAAATGGCCTGGTCCTTAAGGGGTTAAATAAATAAATCATTTATTAAATAATTTATTAAATAAATAAAATTTCATTAAACCATAAATGTATATAAACTAATAAACTCCATATACTGTAATAAACTCACCAACTTTAAATAACCACCAGCTGTCCACCCAGAACATTCTGGGTGACCCCCAAAGGCATGCCTGATCACGTGCACCCCCCACAGCCGTGGCCAAGTCTATAACATTTTGCAACCCGACATTAAAAATGTCCACCCCAATCTCGGAGAGGTGAACACCATCTTCATTCGTTTTCGTATGCGATCTAAAAACTTTGCTCTCCTGGTAGACCAAGATAGCCGAGGAATTATTTCTGAAAACACTAATACTGCCGCTGGGAACAAATCGTGGATTGCAAAGCTAACGTGTTTAAATTTTTGGAACAACAAGGAGGTGTTACATTTGGCAATATCATTACCACCAGCATGAATTATGATTACATCAGGAGGAGGCAAGAACCCAGATTTGCTGGTGCAGCAGTCAAATAAGTCGCCCCATCTTAAACCTCTAACACCATCCCAGAATACACAAACCTTATTACTAGGGAAACCCAGGTTCAGGTTGAATGGTCTAACTGCTGCACGTTTTTCTGCCCAATAAATGAAGGAGTGACCCATTATCCATATTATTCTGACAGGCTCCTCTGTAATGAAAAGAGTTAGTTAATTAACAGATCTGGCCGGATGTAAATCTTATACCTATCAGATTTCCACCTGCCGATAGATTTAATGGTGTCAACCGAATGGCCCGCCATAGAAGCCTCGGTTGCAGCGCCAATCCTAAATGAATGTGCACTTATCTTAAACCTGTGGAGACCTAGGCATGTTAAGCATTTTTTTAATATAAACCTGAACTGGAAACAAGTCATGGCAGAGCCATCTCTATGTATCAGAAAAGGTAAATAACCTTGAGGGCGGGCCAATAAAAACCTTTCTGCCATACCCACTTGACACATCTGATTATTGGGCAAGCGGGCAATTTGTAGCTGTTTACCCCGACCTAATACATCCTTTTTTGACCTTTTAACGTGTATAATTAAACTGACAGCAGTAATGCTAATGTCTGAAAGATCCAGCGGTGATGCTGACCATTTATTCCTTGCTGTGATTTCATTTATCCTCAGGGCACCAAAGAAAGCCAAAACAAAAGCAGACTGAAAAAGCAATGCTTCATACTCATCCACGCAGACCACAACACAAGCATTGACCAATTGCTGTAGCAAATCAAAGTTAATAGGCCTCCTCTGATCCTTGCTATAAAATGATAAACGGTAGCCTTTCAGTACTTGTTTAACTTGATAGAAGGAATTGATATGGCGGACCCCCAACCACTTCTGAAAGAAGGCTATGCCTGCTAAAATGCTACATAAATGACTATAAGAAAACTTCTTTGATAACAAACCGGATAGAAATAACAATGCACAATTCACATCAGACTGAGATACAGGGAAACCCCTAGAAACACAGAATGAACACCATTTATCCCATCACTTACTATAATCAGCATGGGTTTTTGCAGAAATTGAGTTTAATGCAAAATGCTGGATCAGTCCCATACTAGGTTCCATAGGTGTGGTGGACAGGGTACTCCCTCCATATCCGCATCTGGGCAAATCTGACGGAACCTTCAAAACTGACCCCGTGAGAGCGCATCAGCTATAATGTTGGATTCACCTCTTAAATAAGTAGCTTTAACCCAAACATTTAATTTAAGACACAGTAATACCAAATGCCTGAGTACCTTGATGCAAGACAATTGATTGCAAAAGCCACACCTTTATTATCCGTATTTATGATGATGCATCTATTTCTACATATCGTACCCCAGATCACTAATGCAACTACCACTGGGAATAGTTCCAACAAGACAATATTAGCGTTTAGCCCCGCCGAGACCCATTGAGATTGCCAGGGCTCAGCACACCAATGTCCCTGAAAATAGGCACCAAATCCGAAGGCTCCAGCTGCATCCGTATACACCCCTAGCTTCTCTAAGTCCTTAAAATCTTCCCGCCACACTGATGACCCATTAAAATCCGACAGAAACTTGGCCCATAAGGACAAGTCGTCCTTCAGTGCTCTATCCAGCCTAATGTAATGTTTAGGGGACTTGATACCTCTAGTTGCCATATACAGTCTTTTGGAGAAAACCCTACCCATAGGAATTACTCTTGATGCAAACACAAACATACCCAAAACTTGCTGGAGCTCTCTCAACATAACTTTTTTTCTAACCATCAACTTATTAATACATTTCCTGAACCTTATCCTGTGGTAAACTAAAATTCATTAATAAACTATTTATTTTAATACCTAGGAAAACCAACTCCTTAACTGGTAAAACCGTTTTCTCATGTGCAAAAGGAATGCCAAACTTGCTGCAAATGTCAATAAACGTGTCAAACAATCTAAACACATCAGAACTAAACTGAGATCCAAAAAATAAAAAATCATCCAGGTAGTGTACCATGTGACCTACTGGGCATTCTTCCCTAACCACCCACTTTAAAAATGAAGCAAAGGCTTCAAAATAAAAGCATGAAAGGGAAAACCCCATGGGCAGAGACTTATCGAAATAAAACTGATTTTCAAACTGAAAACCCAATGAGTTGTAACCTGACTCCCTCACTGGTAACAATCTGAATGCGGATTTTATATCTGCCTTAGCTAACCAAGCTCCATTGTCAGCCTCCCTTAGTCTAGCCAAAGCAGAGTCAAAAGACACATATTCCACTGTATAATCTTTGACATTAACCTCATCATTTAATGAACCTCTGTCTGGATAAGATAAATGGTGTATCAATCTAAAAGACCCTGGCTCTTTTTTGGAGACCAAGCCCAAGGGGGACAACCTGAAGTCTCTAAAGGGGGGGGGGGGATCAAAAGGACCCTCCACTCTGCCTTCAGAGATCTCTTTATATATTTTTTCCCTCACCACCTCTGTATATTGTGAAACAGATTTCAGATTCTCCACCCAAACACAACCGTGACCAGAAAACTCCGGGACAAAGAACCCCTTAGAAAAACCTTCAATAAACAAGTTAGCCATCTGAGTGTTTGGGTACCTGTTTAGATAAGGAAGCATGCTTATGAGCTTCACCGGAGTCGATGCTGTGGGAAAGCGTCTCCCTGCTGGACAGCATGTGCTGGGTGGATGAATTAATCTTTTTAAAACACTTGTTGACCGGGTGATTCCCGGCACAATGTGAGCATTCATGCTTATATCTGCAGCTAGCCTGCCACTTGCATTGTCCCTTGTTGAATGCATAACACACTCCTTTACGAAAATTACCTTGCACCGTGGCAGGCAAGCTGCGATTTCTCTGGGGAAGCATTAGATTGAGCCATAAGCCTACATCTTTTTGTCCCCACTTTACCTGAGGGTGCACCGATAACATTTGCTTTACACATTTTGTCATAAGAGATCCAAGCAGACCCACCAAAATTCCTATAGGCTTCTAATACAATATCTAGATGTTGAAACAGGGCGGTGCACTGATTAGAGTGCTTTTCCCCCATCACCGCAGCAAAAATGCAGAATACTTGGACCCAGTTATGAAATGTTTTAACCGGCACAGGGCGTTTCCTATCCTCATCATTTTTCCTATCTGTGGAATGAAAAGCTTGTTCTTTAGCAGATGGCAGAAGGGAGAACATATCAATGTACTCCCCTCGACATATTTTTTCCTTAACAGCAGGAAGGAGGTGAAACCTCACATGTAAGGGCGTCTTTCATACAAATACCCGGAACCACATTAGAGGAAACTGAATTAACACTGCCATCCCCCGATGGCCGCTCCTTGTCAGCAGCGCTGTCCGGAGGGGGGGCATGAACCGCCGACACCGGCTTATGCTGTACTTTCGGCAGATCCGCCGCCTCCCGGACAGCACCGCTGACCGACCTCATGCTTGTTGGTTGCCTGACCCAGGCCGAAACAGCCTGAGACAGAGAATTATCCATCTCTCTTGGGGGCATAGTGGCAAATAAAGAATGTCGCCAACCGAGAGAAAATGTCCTGCCCGGGTGTGGAGCCCTCCCCCCCGGCAACGCTTTGAGTGTCAATATGGGGTGGAACAGTATGATACTCACCGCCCGGCGCCCCCAGAGCTGTGTCAGAAGTGGACCTGTCCCGCCGGTCGGGTGACGCTGCTCCTGGTGCTTGGGCGGGTGGGTCGGGAGCTCTCTTCGGTGTTGCCTGGCTGGAGCTGGCTTCCGATGGCAATGGTCTTCTTCTTTTGGAACGACTAGAGTTCCTGGAGGATCTCCTGGGTAAAGGAACTTCCGGTCCAGATGACGTCAGCTGCGCGACGACGTGATGTGGATCCGCCTCATCCTCTATTTCGTGTCGACGTACCATCCGGTCCTGGGCTTCGGCTACGGAGACCTCTAAGGTAGGTCGGAGGTCCTCAGCTACCGAAGGTCCGGGCGCATCTTCAAGGCAACGGGTAAGCCATTCTTCACCTCCGGCCCCCGCCGCACGCTCCAACAACTGCAAATAGAGCTCTTTTACAGCGGAGCTGATAGCGCCGGCAGGGGCTGGATCTTCAGGCTGGAACATGACTTGGCCAGGAAAGGGAACTCAGATCTTCTTTCTTCACAGGTTCGCAGGACTGACCTGAGCAATAGCGATGCCTGGTCATATATACCTTCCGGAGTTCCCGCTTCTAGACTCACAGCCAATCCGCAGCCAGCTAATATCTGCCCAGCAACAGCCCTGCAAGAGAGACTCAGCACCAACGTAAATAGGTAAATAGACAGTAACCCTTACTATACTGATAGATTAGCCTGTATACCCATATGTAACGTAGATAACTATAATGGAAAATGGGGTGGGGGCAGGGGAGAGGAGCCCATCCCATGTGGCCCCTAGGTTACCCTCCTGGGCCATATATGAAAAATTAAGGATTGGATTGTAGGTGGTAAAGGTGCCTCATCCTGAATGATACCATTGCTCTTGTCAACATGTTACATGTAAATGAGGCTATTCTATTCCCAGCTGGAGGTGTATGTGGGTTACCCAGGTAGAACATGAAGTCAAGGAAACAGCTTGACAACTTTTCTTGTGCATATACTCTGTGGTTAACAAAGTCTTATGAAAGGTTACAATAGCAGAACCGTGCAGTGTCTGATGGTTTCCCATGGGAGATTTTAGCTAGGCTTCCCTTCTTTCTTGCTGATTGTAACTCACTTGGGTAGCTCATCTAAAATGTCTTTTTTTTTTCTCTTGGGTGGTATCTGCCTTTCTTGGGCCAAAGAAATTTTGACCCTTGTAGACCTGCCCCTCTTCCCACTTGAGCACATCCACTCCTTTTTTAGTCACAAGCAGCAGTGGGCCTGAGACAATAGCAGTGGGAGCCCATTGGGCAAACTGACCCTGTACTCTCAGGCAGGGGCTAAAAAGAGGACGGATGTGCTCAAGTGGGAAGAGAGGCAGGTTTACAAGGGTCAAACTGCGAAACTATGTCAAACTACGACAGGGGTGGCTGAAGCACAAATTGCCATGTTGCACTGCAGTGATCAAACTGTGTTGAGGCTAAGGAAATTGTTTGGAATCGTGCTGTGGCCACTACCTGACAGTCGCAAGAAATTAATCTTGTATTTCTTGTCAGGTCATGGATACAGCCACTTGTGGATCTACTTGGGCAACCATTTTGAAAGTGTACTTGTGTAATCATTTAAAACATGAGAACAGAGTTATGTATATTAAACCACATCTGAACATTATTATGGTATTATCAATCTTATTGTCCTGGTCACACTCCTGTGCTACAGCAACCTCGCTTTTGTAGGACACTACATTTTTTATTTATTTATTTTATTTATATAGCACCTACAGATTCCACAGCGCTTAACATACACAAAACGTGTGTGTCCATATTAATTTGCATCATCTGATCAAACAGGTTATTTTTAGAACATCCCGAACTCTGGTCACAATTGGTTGGCTTCATAGTCATCTCTGAACGGGTTTGTCTTCTCCTGGACCTTTGAGACCAATTATCTGGCAGAGGCCTTGCTGGTCATTCCAACTCTGCATTCACATTTCATGTTTGTTCTTTTTAGAATAGCCTAAATATTCTTCATGAACTGCATAGTTGTAATTGGATACCTTCCTCTGGCCCCCTCCTGTTTATATCTAAGAGTCCATGCAGACCAGCTATTTATTATAGGGGCAATGATTATAATAAGGAGTTAATTCTTGTATATATAGGATGCTCTGACCGCCGCTCTTGTTTGGACAGCTTGTTTTCACCAATTAGAAGTGTGAGCTAGGAACAGAAACTGCTTGCCATGCTGAGAGGGCACAGTGTTTTGACATTCATTCAATTAATGACACTGTGGGAAGTAAATGTATATCCAACTGCAGAATTTATATGAAAAAGACACATTCACTGATATTTTGAAGTTGGACACAAACTGTAATGAGCCATGGAATTGTCCCTGTGGAATATGTCCTGACTTTGCATTGCTGTTGATTTTCTTCACTAGGATTCTGTTCAGCAATTTAACTAAATGTTTCCTGTCTGGGTTTCCAGTTTTGATTATTGCAGAATTAAAGAGAAACTGATAGGCTGTTTACACACATTAAACTCAATATACCGGGTTACAGTGCAAGTGAACAGCTTTAAGGAAAAAAAAAAGTTGTTATTAATCTGTTTAGTATTTGTAGAGTCAATGGGGTACTCCGGTGGAATTTTTTTTTTTTTTTTTTAAATCAACTGATGCCAAAAAGTTAACCATATTTGCAAATTACTTCTGTTAAAAAATCTTAATCCTTCCAGTACTTATCAGGTGCTTTATACTCCACAGGAAGTTGTATTCTTTCTGGAATTATTTTCTGTCTGACCACAGTGCTCTCTGCTGACACCTCTGTCCATATAAGGAACTGTCCAGAGCAGCATATGTTTGCTATGGGGATCTTCTCCTGCTCGGGACAGTTCCTGACATGGACAGATGTGTCAGCAGAGAGCACTGTGGACAGACAGAAAATAAATCCAAAAAGAAAAGAATTTCCTCTGTAGTATTCAGCAGTTAATATGTTCTGTAAGGATAAAGATTTTTTAATAGAAGTAATTTACAAATTTGTTTAACCTGTTCAGAACGCAGGGCGTACGCATACGCCCTGCATCCCGAGTCCTTAAGGACGTAGGGTGTATGGATATGCCCGTGGGAATTCCGGTCCCCGCCGCTAGCCGGTTGGGGACCGGACCGAGATGCCTACTGAAATCATTCAGCAGGCATCCTGGCACATCGCAGAGGGGGGTCCTGACCCCCCCATGTCGGCGATCGCAGGAAATCGCATGTCAATTCAGACATGCAATTTTCTGCTATTTCCGTGCTGATTGGGTCTCTTGTGACCCGATCGCCCGGAAAATAGGGGAGACTGGAGCTGTCAGTGACAGCCCCCGATCATCCTGAGGGATAGGAGCGAGGTTGCAGTGCTGCGATCTCCTCCTATCCCCTGCCATTAGTCAGCTGACCAATGGCAGTGGAAGACTGGGGGGGTTGCCATGGAAACTCCCCCCCCCCCCCCCCCCCGCTCTGCCCACCCCTGGATGTCAGGCAGAACAGGGGAAGAAGATGGCGGCCAGTACCTGAAGAGAAGATGCCGTGGGGACTGCCGATCATCGGTGACAGCAGCGGAGATCAGCGGCGCAGGTAGCGAAGCGACAGTGGGGGGGGGAAGGAAGGTGGCAGTAATGCGATCTTTACTGCTGCCTTCTAAGTGGTTGCAAAATTGCAACTCACAGCATGCCCAGACAGCCAAAGGCTGTCTGGGCATGCTGGGAGTTGTAGTTTTGCAACATCTGGAGGGTCACAGTTTGGAGACCACCAGTTTGGAGTGGTGTCCAAACGGTAGCCCTCCAGATGTTGCAAAACAACAACTCTCAGCATGCCTAGACTGCCCAGGCATGCTGGGAGTTATAGTTCTGTAACATCTGTCCCTTAAGATTTTGCAATTTTCATGAAAATTTTGAAAATTGCTGCTATACTTTGAAGTCCTCTAATTTTTTTCAATAAGTAAAAATATGTCCATTTTATGATGCCAACTAGAGATGAGTGAACTTTTCAAAAATTTGATTCGGCTGATTCACCGAATTTTCCGAAAAAGTTTGTTTTGTTCCGAATTTTTTCGCGGCATATCTATGTTAAAAAAGGCTATTTCTAGCCTACATACAGCCTCTATAGGGGTATAGAACACTTTGCTGTGTCCTAAAACGCATATGGAGTGTGCTGGGTTAGTGAAATAATACTGTTATTCAGAATAACATGCAGATTACCGGCATCACTTTTAGAATCACTGCCGCAGAGCAGCACAATGACAGAGCCTGGTGGTGGCATCAGTGTCCGGAGACCATATAGTGACTGAATAACATAGCGTGGAGGTGTTGGCAGCATGAGGAGACCATTTAGTGGCTGAATGGCACAGCATGGACAGGTTGTCAGCATGAGGAGACCATATAGTGGCTGAATGACATAGCGTGGAGGTGTTGGCAGCATGAGGAGACAATATAGTGTCTGAATGACACAGCGTGGAGGTGTTGGCAGCATGAGGACACCATATAGTGGCTGAATGACACAGCTTGGATGAGGCTGAAGCATGAGGACACCATATAGTGGCAGAATGACCCAGAATGGAGGCATTGACAGCATGAGGACACCATATAGTGGCTGAATGGCACAGTGTGGAGGTGTTGGCAGCATGAGGACACCATATAGTGGCTGAATGGTACAGTGTGGAGGTGTTGGCAGCATGAGGAGACCATATAGTGTCTGAATGACACAGCTTGGATGAAGCTGAAGCATGAGGAGACCATATAGTGGCTGAATGGCACAGCGTGGAGGTGTTGGCCGCATGAGGACACCATATAGTGGCTGAATGACCCAGCTTGGATGAAGCTGAAGCATGAGGACACCATATAGTGGCTGAATGACACAGAATGGAGGTGTTGGCAGCATGAGGACACCGTATAGTGGCTGAATGGCACAGTGTGGAGGTGTTGGCAGCATGAGGACACCATATAGTGGCTGAATGGCACAGTGTGGAGGTGTTGGCAGCATGATGACACCATATAGTGGCTGAATGACACAGCTTGGAGGAAGCTGAAGCATGAGGACACCATATAGTGGCTGAATGACACAGCGTGGAGGTGTTGGCAGCATGAGGAAACCATATAGTGGCTGAATGGCACAGCGTGGAGGTGTTGGCAGCATGAGGACACCATATAGTGGCTGAATGACACAGCTTGGATGAGGCTGAAGCATGAGGACACCATATAGTTGCTGAATGACACAGAATGGAGGTGTTGGCAGCATGAGGACACCATATAGTGGCTGAATGGCACAGTGTGGAGGTGTTGGCAGCATGAGGACACCATATAGTGGCTGAATGGAACAGTGTGAAGATGTTGGCAGCATGAGGACACCATAAAGTGGCTGAATGACACAGCTTGGATGAAGCTGGACAGCATATAGTGGCTGAATGACACCACGTGGAGGTGTTGGCAGCATGAGGAGACCATATAGTGGCTGAATGACACAGCTTGGATGAGGCTGAAGCATGAGGACACCATATAGTGGCTGAAGCATGAGGACACCTTATAGTGGCCTAATGACACAGAATGGAGGTGTTGGCAGCATGAGGACACCATATAGTGGCTGAATGACACAGCATGGACATGTTGTCAGCATGAGGAGACCATATAGTGGCTGAATGACACAGCATGGAGGTGTTGGCAGCATGAGGAGACCATATTGTGGATGAATGGCACAGTCCGGAGTTGCCAGCAGCATGAGTAGGCACTAGGCCTTCACAATCCCTAAGATTAAAAGATGAATTAAGAAATTTAAACAGACCTGGCCGAGAAGCGCCATCATTTTTTTCTTTGAAAATTAAAACAAACTTTGAGTGTCGCGGACCCCATCGTGTGGGTACGAAGGACCAGATCCAACAAGCCCCCACAGCAACATCAGTAAAGCATATATTTCCTGAATGACACAGCTTGGAGTTGGCTGATTCACGGGTACACAGCGGGGCTTCGCAATTCCCCCCCCCCCCCCAAAAAAAACACCACAATTTTAGAAATTTTTGAAAAAGATTTTGGATAGCGGGTGCTACCCATGAGAAAATTTGAAATTAACAGACCCAGGCCCCACAGCGGCATCAGTAACCCATATATTGCCTGAATGACACAGCTTGGAGTTGGCTGATGAACGAGTTCACACCAGGGCTTCACAATCCCCCCCAAAAAACACCACAATTTTAGAAATTTTTGAAAAAGATTTTGGATAGCGAGTGCTACCCATGAGAAAATTTGAAATTACCAGACCCAGGCCCCACAGCGGCATCAGTAACCCATAAATTGCCTGAATGATACAGCCTGGAGTTGGCTGATGCACGAGTTCACACCAGGGCTTCACAATCCCCCCAAAAAAACACCACAATTTTAGGAATTTTTTAAAAAGATTTTGGATAGCGGGTGCTACCCATGAGAAAATTTGAAATTAACAGACCCAGGCCCCACAGCGGCATCAGTAACCCATATATTGCATGAATGACACAGCTTGGAGTTGGCTGATGAACGAGTTCACACCAGGGCTTCACAATCCCCCCCAAAAAACACCACAATTTTTGAAATTTTTGAAAAAGATTTTGGATAGCGGGGGCTATCCATGAGAAAATTTGAAATTCCCAGACCCAGGCCCAGCAGCGCCATCATTTTTTTATTTGAAATTTAAAACAACCTTTGCGTGTCCCAGACCCCAGCGTGTGGGTACGAAGGACCAAATCCAACAAGCCCCCACAGGGCTCATGTGGCAGTGAGATTTAGGTGAAACGTCTCCATTGCCCTGACCGGCCATTGTTTCCAAGACATCTTGCCAAGGCAAACCATGTGAAGAACAGTGTGACACCGCCGTGACCTACACACATGGTATGCTAAAGGGCCACTGAGACTTGTCCGGGCAGTGGAGGCTTAAGACACAGTGGAGGATGTGGAGGCGGAGTAGCACACTGTCGCAGGACCTACGGGCTGACAGAGTGTAGCAGGAAGCAGCATTGAGTATACACCAGGGCTTCAGAATCCCAAAGAAAAAACAACCATTTTTAAAATAATTTTAAGAATATTTAGGACAGCGGGTGCTACCTATATGTTGCATGAATGACACACCCTGGAGTTGGCTGATGCATGAGTACACACTAGGGCTTCCCAATCCCTCCAAAAAAACACAACAATTGTAGAAATTTGTGAAGAAGACTGATGGATAGCGGGTGCTACCTATGAGAAAATTTGAAATTCCCGGACCCAGGCCCAGCAGCGCCATCAGTAAACCATAGATTGCCTGAATGACACAGACTGGAGTTGGCTGATGCATGAGTACACACCAAAGCTTCACAATCCCTAATAAAAAAGACAAACATTTTTGACTAAAAATTTTTACGAAAATTTAGGACAGCGAGTGCTCTCTATATATTACCAGAATGACGATGAGGAGACGATTGAAATGTGTGATTTTTTTATTTCAAATTTAAATCAAAATTTGTGTCCCGGACCCCGCCGTGTGGGTACAAAGGACCTAATCTCACAAGCACCCACAGGGCTCATGTGGCCGTAAGATGTAGGCGCAACGTCTCCATAGCCCTGACTGGCCATTTTTCCAAGAGTCCAGAAGACTCTATAATGCAGGACGGTGGACCACCAAAAGACATTCTTCTATAAAATATTTTTTTATGAAATAAAGAAGCAGAGTTCATACCTCTGCGTATTTAAAAAAAAAAATGTTACTTTAAAAATCACACGCAACAATCGTTCAATGGTGTAATGGTTATTATTGTGTAAAATTCAAGTTTATTACTGTGATAATTATCAGAAAATTTGAAAAAAAACATTACCCAAGAGTGTTTAATAACCCCATACATTGCACCATAAATGTTGAAATTTAAATTAAGCATGTATGTATTTAAAAATCCTAAAATTAAAGGCCCAAGCCCAGAAGCAAGTAGTTCCTAAAGGACACAGGAGCAGTCAGGAGTAGGCATCAGCAGTACCCAAGAGGCTTTAATAACCCCTTACATTGCAGGATCACTCATGAGATCGAGCAATAACAGGTGTGTTATGCCTTCAGATGTCCGGGTCTGCACGCGCGCTACACTGAACGGAGCAGCGTGTGTCTATCTTTCACCAACAGGTGCGGGTAACCCGCTGAACCCCCTTCGCGATAGGAATCAGGGATTGCAATTATTTTCCAGGAAAGAGGAATCCCAACTAAGCGCCTGTCATAAGCTCGGGTTCATTAAGTCCCTGCCCTTTGTACACACCGCATGTCTCTACTACCGATTGGATGGTTTAGTGAGGTCCTCGGATCGGCCCCGGTGGGGTTGGAGAAGGCCCTAGCAGAGCGCCGAGAATTTTAAGATCATTGTTGAAATTAGCATTAAGCATGTATTAGCTACAGCTAAACTTCCAAAAATTTAAGGCCCAAGGCCTGAAGCATAAGGGAGGCAATAATTTCCTGAAAGACACAGAATGAGTCAGGAGCAGTCATTCGCAGCACCCAAGAGGGTTTCATGACCAACCCCTTACATTTAAAGATCAATGTTGAAATTTGCATTAAGCATGTATTTAGCTACTGCTAAACATCCAAAAATTGAATGACCAAGGCCTGAGGCATCAGGGAGGCAAGTAGTTCCCGAAAGACACAGAATGAGTCAGGAGCAGTCATTCGCAGTACCCAAGACGGTTTCATAACCATCCCCTTACATTTAAAGATCAATGTTGAAATTTGCATTAAGCATGTATTTAGCTACTGCTAAACATCCAAAAATTTAAGGACCAAGGCCTGAAGGCAGGGAGGCAAGTAGTTCCTGAAAGACACAGATTGAGTATGGATCAGGCATTAGCAGTACCCAAGAGGGTTTCATAACCCCTTACATTTAAAGATCAACGTTGACATTTGCATTAAGCATATACTTAGCTACTGCTAAACATCCAAAAATGAAAGGCCCAAGGCCAGAAGCATCAGTGAGGCAAGTAGTTCCTGAAAGACACAGGATGAGTCTGGAGCAGGCAATCGCAGTACCAAAGAGGGTTTCATAACCCTAATTGATAACCCAAGAGGGTTTCATAACCAACCATAATTGGGAAATGTTGGTGTAGCAGCATGGTCAATCTACTCTGAGGCATCTGGCATTGGTGGCTGGAAATCCTGGCTGATCCATCCCTGATTCATCTTGACAAACGTCAGTCTCTCCATATTTTTGGTGGTCAGACGAGTTCGCCTTGGGGTGACTATGGCCCCTGCCGTACTAAACACCCGCTCTGATGGCACACTACTGGCCGGGCAGGACAGCTTTTCCAGGGTAAACCCTGCTAGTTGTGGCCATAAATCAAGTTTGGCTGCCCAGAAGTCCAGCGGATCTTCAATGGTTGTTGGCATGGCCATGTCATGGTATGCCACCACCTGCTGGTTAAGGTCCTGCTCCATGTCTACCTGCTGCTGATGAGTTGCTTCACTATGCGGGTGAAGAAAGCTACTGATCAGCGACTGTAGACTCATGCTGCTGCTGATTGAGCTGGTACTGCTCCTGCCACCCCTCCCCTCCCCAGCAGCCATGGCAGTGGAAGGTGAGCGCAGAGGGCCCCCCGAGTCAGACCTGCGAGTGGATGGACCATGTGGCCGATAGGCATCAGCCAACTGACTACGTAGAATCTCTCTGCAGTAGGTCAGTTTGTCCACCCTCTCAGTGGGTGTAAAAAAGGCCACCATTTTGGGACGGTAGCGAGGGTCTAATAAGGTGGAGATCCAGAAGTCATCCCGCTGATGAATTTTGACAATTCGGGGGTCACTACGCATGCAACTGAGCATGCATCGTGCCATTTGCGCCAGTGACTCGGAGGGACTACCTGCCTCCATCTCCACTGCATACTGCCACGGTGTGTCTGGGTCCTCTGTCTCAACTTCCTCATAACCCTCCAGCTCCTCTGGCTGCTCCTCCTCTCCTGTCCGAAGACTAGAAACACCGGCCATCTCATCCAACCTAAACTGTGCTCCGCTCTTCCCCTCATCATCCTCCTCCTCCAGTTCAGCCCCCACAGGGCTCATGTAGCCTTGAGATGTAGGCGCAACGTCTCCATTGCCGTGACCAGCCATGGTTTCAATCATTTGTTGTAGGAAATGTAGGAGTGGAATTACGTTGTTCATGGCAGGTGACTCACAAATAATGTGGCTTCCTCAAAGGGCCTCAGCAAACGACAGGTGTCACGTATGAGCTGCCACTCGTTCACATTGAAGTTACACAGGGGAGTACTCCTATCTGGCTTTTCTTTGTTCGTATAGTCTGTCCAACATATGGAGGGTGGAATTCCAACGTGTGGCAACGTCAAAAATAAGACTATGTTGTGGGATACCGTTCTGACGCTGCAGCTCAAGGAAGGTGTGCTTGGCGGTGTACGAATGGCTGAAGTGCATGCACAGTTTCCTTGCCATTTTCAGGATGTTTTGTAAATGGGGTGAAGACTTGAGGAAGTGCTTGACAACCAGATTCAACACGTTTGCCATGCAGGGCGCATGTTTCACACTTCCTTGTCGCAGCGCGGACACAATGTTCTTCCCGTTGTCCGTCACCGTGGTTCCCATTTCCAGATTTCGTTGAGTATGCCATACTCGGATTTCTTTACGAATGAACTTTAGCAGTTCCTCCCCTGTGTGACTCCGTTCGCCAAGGCAAACCATGACACAGCTTGACACTGCCGTGCCCTACACACATGGTACGATGAAGGGCCACCGAGATTTGGACGTGCAGTGGAGGCCGAGGACACAGTGGAGGATGAGGAGGTGGCGTTGCACACTGTAACAGGACCAACTGCCTGGGAGTGAGAGCTTGGAGAAGGAAGCGGTGTGACCTGTCCAAGTTGCTGTTGTGGCAACCACATTTACCCAGTGAGCCGTAAAAGACAAGTATTGTCCCTGCCCGTAGTTACAGCTCCACACGTCGGCGCTGCCGTGCACTTTTGAACACACTGACAGGCTCAAGGACTGGCCCACCTTCTCTTGTACAAACTTATGCAGGGCTGGTACTGCCTTCTTCACAAAGAAATGACGGTTTGGGACTCTCCACCTCGGCTCGGCACAAGTCATCAATTCTCTGAAAGGTGCAGAGTCCACCACTTGAAAAGGGAGGGACTGCAACAACAGCAACTTGGACAGGAGCACATTCAACTTCTGCACCGTTGGATGAGTGGGCGCATACTGTTGTCTCTTGGACATGGCTTCGCCAATGGATTGTTGGCGGAATGGCTGACTAAAAGCGGGAGAAGCAGGAGCGACAGAAGCAGGGTTTGACACACAGCTCCTTTCGGCTGAGGTGGTGGAGCCTTGGCTGGATGAAGGAGGGAGCGGATGGCCACTGGGTGATGCAGCAGGCTGGACCACTACATCGGAGCCACGGTTCTCCCAGGCCGGTTTATGGTGGCGAAGCATGTGTTGACGCAGGGCCGTGGTGCCGACATTGGGACCCTGGCCACGCTTCACCTTCTGCCGACAGATCTTGCATGTGGCTACGTGAACCTCCCCCGGATGCCTTATGAAAAATTTCCACACCGCCGAGTAGCTGATTTTCCCACCCGCAGTCCGCACTAATTGACTGCTACTGGCGCTGTCTCCAGGTACCCCTGTTCCACTACCTCCCGGAAAGGTAGGCTGCTGTGAAGCAGGTGGTCTCCCCCGGGCACGTTTGGCTCCTGAATTTCCACTACTGCCACCACGCTGACTGCCAACCGTGCTACTGCCTTACTGCCTCAAGGGCAACCTGCAACTCTCTTCTCCTGATGATGATGAAGCCCCTTCTGCACCCGGCTCCCAATTGCGATCGGCTTCATCATCATCATCATCATCAACAGTTGTGTGCACGTCACTGATGTCCTCCTCAGGTTCCCCAACAGTGTCTGCTTCAGGACCCTGAACACTTGCAACACAGCCTCCATAGTCACTTTCCGCATCACTACTTGGCCGCCTAGCGGAGCAAGCAGCGCGTGTCTCCTCCCCTTCTTGGCTGTCCAGTAGCTGCTGACTGTCCTCTATTAGATCGTCCTCAGTAAATAGTGGAGCTGAACCAACAGCATAAGATACTTCTTTAGGAGAGGGAACAGCATAGGACAAAGGCAATGGGAGGACACGGACTGCTCCCAGGCCATGCCAACTGAGGGTTGTGTCTGAGGAACCCACCGACTGTTGACTGGGGGTGTCAGATGTCACTTGTGATGATGATGTGAATGAGCGCGTTAACCAATCCACAACAGCAGATGGGTTGCTGGTGGAGACACGACCGCTGGCTGATAACGGGAGCTCAGGCCTCTCGCTGCAACTCCTGCTGCCTCTGCCACTCCTCTGTGCACGTCCTGGCACTTCTCTGCCTGACATACTTAGTGCGTTTATGAGGGTATTACAATACGCTACACTACTCTTTAAACAGTATTTGTCTAGAACAGCAGCAGGTGATTACTTGTGGCTGTCCTTGAACAGTATGTAGGCCCTTGACAGATTAACAGGTACTAGATGGTACAATACTTGGATGTACCTATGCGGTATGCACTTATGAGGGCAGTAATATGCCTAACTATTAGCAGAAAAAACTCTGTATTTTTGTAAAACACCAGCCGGTGGATACTATTGTTTGGACTTTGACGGTTTGGAGCACCTTGACAGATTAACAGGTACTAAATGGTACAATACTTGGATGCACGTATGCGGTATGCACTGATGAGGGCCGTAATATACCTAACTATTAGCAGAAAAAACTCTGTATTTTTGTAAAACACCAGCGGGTGGATACTATTGTTTGGACTTTGACGGTATGGAGCACCTTGACAGCTTAACAGGTACTAAATGGTACAATACTTGGATGTACCTATGCGGTATGCACTGATGAGGGCAGTAATATGCCTATTAGCAGAAAAAAATCTGTATTTTTGTAAAACACTGTTACGCCTAGCGCTCCGGGTCCCCGCTCCTCCCCGGAGCGCTTACGGCGTCTCTCTCTCCGCAGCGCCCCGGTCGGTCCCGCTGACCGGGAGCGCTGCACTGTCATGGCCGTCGGGGATGCGATTCGCACAGCGGGACGCGCCCGCTCGCGAATCGCATCCCAGGTCACTTACCCGTCCCGGTCCCCTGCTGTCATGTGCTGGCGCGCGCGGCTCTGCTCTCTAGGGCGCGCGCGAGCCAGCTCCCTGAGACTTAAAGGGCCAGTGCACCAATGATTGGTGCCTGGCCCAATTAGCTTAATTGGCTTCCACCTGCTCCCAGACTATATCTGATCTCTGCCCCTGCACTCCCCTGCCGGATCTTGTTGCCTTAGAGCCTAGTGAAAGCGTTACTGTGTTTGTCCATACTGTGTACTTGACCTCCTGCTATTGCCTTATTGACTACGATTCTTGCTGCCTGCCCCGACCTTCTGCTACGTCCGACCTTGCTTCTGTCTACTCCCTTGTACCGCGCCTATCTTCAGCAGTCAGAGAGGTTGAGCCGTTGCTAGTGGATACGACCTGGTCACTACCGCCGCAGCAAGACCATCCCGCTTTGCGGCGGGCTCTGGTGAACACCAGTAGTGACTTAGAACCGGTCCACTAGCACGGTCCACGCCAATCCCTCTCTGGCACAGAGGATCCACCTCCTGCCAGCCGGCATCGTGACAAACACCAGCCGGTGGATAATATTGTTTGGACTTTGACGGTTTGGAACACCTTGACAGCATAACAGGTACTAGATGGTACAATACTTGGATGTACCTATGCGGTATGCACTGATGAGGGCAGTAATATGCCTAACTATTAGCAGAAAAAAACTCTGTATTTTTGTAAAACACCAGCCGGTGGATACTATTGTTTGGACTTTGACGGTTTGGAGCACCTTGACAGATTAACAGGTACTAAATGGTACAATACTGGGATGTACCTATGCGGTATGCACTGATGAGGGCAGTAATATGCCTAACTATTAGCAGAAAAAACTCTGTATTTTTGTAAAACACCAGCCGGTGGATACTGTTGTTTGGACTTTGACGGTATGGAGCACCTTGACAGCTTAACAGGTACTACATGGTACAATACTTGGATGTACCTATGCGGTATGCACTTATGAGGGCAGTAATATGCCTAACTATTAGCAGAAAAAAAAATCTGTATTTTTGTAAAACACCAGCCGGTGGATACTATTGTTTGGACTTTGACGGTATGGAGCACCTTGACAGCTTAACAGGTACTAAATGGTACAATACTTGGATGTACCTATGCGGTATGCACTGATGAGGGCAGTAATATGCCTAACTATTAGCAGAAAAAACTCTGTATTTTTGTAAAACATCAGCCGGTGGATACTATTGTTTGGACTTTGACAGTTTGGAGCACCTTGACAGACTAACAGGTACTAAATAGTACAATACTTGGATGTACCTATGCGGTATGCACTGATGAGGGCAGTAATATGTCTAACTATTAGCAGAAAAAAATCTGTATTTTTGTAAAACACCAGCCGGTGGATACTATTGTTTGGACTTTGACGGTATGGAGCACCTTGACAGCTTAACAGGTACTAAATGGTACAATACTTGGATGTACCTATGTGGTATGCACTGATGATGGCAGTAATATGCCTATTAGCAGAAAAAAATCTGTATTTTTGTAAAACACCAGCCGGTGGATACTATTGTTTGGACTTTGACGGTATGGAGCACCTTGACAGCTTAACAGGTACTAAATGGTACAATACTTGCATGTACCTATGCGGTATGCACTGATGAGGGCAGTTATATATGCATAACTATACGCAGAAAAAACTATAAAAAAAAAAAAAACAGCCTTTGAATAGTATTGTTTGGACTTGCACAGTATGTAGCCAGCCCCTTGATAGATGAACAGGTACAAAATGGTACAAATGCACTACAGTCCACTGAACAATCATGTATTTCTGAACAGCAGCAGGACCCAACAGTGCAGCACCACAAAAAAAAATCCAGGGATTAAACCCTAAATTGCACACAATTCTGAGCAGCAGAAGATTTGTGGAGCAAATAAAAATAAACTCAATTGGGCTGAAAAATTAGGAGATAAGATGCTTCAGAAAGTTGGAGATCTGTATCAGGCAGCTGACAGCTATCTGCCCCTCTCTGCTGCAATACTCAATAACGTGAATAGGAGGTTTAGCTATCAATGATCCTTCTCAGAGTAACAGCACAGCACTCTGCACTCCTGCCTTTCCCTAATGCTGATGTGACTAGCAGTTGCAGTGTAACGCTGTGGTATGAGCTATTCACACACACACAGTCCCGTCCTCTCCATCTGAGTGCATAGATGAAATGAAGAGAGGCAAGATGGCCGCCGATTATATAGGGCCTGTGACATTACAGGGGTCAGTGAACACTGATAGGCTGCATCTCACATGTGATTCAGTGTCAGCCCGCCTACCTTCATTCCCGCCGCTGTTTCCCCCCTCCCATAATCCCCTGCCCCATGAACTCACATGTGGATCCGCCATCTTAGGTCTCCAATAGCCTGGAACGCTGTAAAATGAAGTTTAATGAAGCGATTCGCAGCTCCTGTAAAGAACCTTTATCTGGTAATGTTATCCTGAAGAGATTGAAGAAATTGACATTTAAAATAAAGTTTTACAGCTTTTGAGAAACCTCTGTACAAGTACCCCATAGCATCATTTTTACTGGACTGCATGCTGAGCCTAGAACCAAGTGAATGCCAGACTACTGAACCAAGGAGTATACCCTTCTGGGACATTTATGGCATACCCAAGAAAAATGCCATCAATTCCCCCTAGATGCAGGTCCCCCCCCTGGGACCCATACTCATCTTTAAGTTGAGGGCTTTCTGGCCCCCTCTGGCCTGTTAACAGCTGCCAAAAACAGCTTAAAGGGATACACTTTTTTTTATCAACTGGTGAAACAAAGTTAAACAGATTTGTAAATTACTTCTATTTAAAAATTGTAATCCTTCCAGTACTTATCAGCTGCTTTATGCTCCATAGGAATTTGTGTTTCTTTCTGGAGTTTTTTTTAGTCTGACCACAGTGTTTTCTGTTGACACCTCTGTCCATGTCAGGAACTGTCCAGAGTAGAAGCAACTTCCCATAGCCAACCTATCCTGCTCTGGACAGTTCCTTATACGGACAGAGGTGTCAGCAGAGTGCACTGTGGTCAGACAGAAAAGAACTCCAGAAAGAAATACAACTTTCTGTGGAGTATAAAGCAGATGATAAGTACTTGAAGGATTAAGATTTTCAATTAGGAGTAATTTACAAATCTGTTTAACTGTGTGGCACCAGTTGAGTTAATAAAAAATAGTTTTCTACCAGAGAACCCCTTTAAGTGGCTGAGTTCCACAATTTGCATAACTAGAGATGAGCAAATCGAATCAGACGAAGTCAAATTCGTTCCGAATTTCATGAAAAATTCGAGACGGACCGAATCCGAACTTCAACTCGATTCAAAATAATGAATTTCTTCATTGGTGACACCCCTGCGATCATCCTGTATAATGTATAGATGCGAGCGACTTATTCCTGTGCTCACATCTCTGCAATAGATTGGACGATTGCAGTGGGTGTCAGGAGTGACACCTGCTGTGATCTGTCCTTAACTGCAGGTACTAGTGCTTTCAACATGGAGCACACTCTGCTCCATGCTGGGAGCTGTAGTACCTGCATGAATAGACAGATTGCAGCGGGTGTCACTTCTGATACCCGATGCGATCGTCCTGTACAATGCATAGATGCGGGCGGCCGTCTGCTCTTTTCTGGTCCCACTGTAGTATGAGTATATGCCGTATTTATACCTATTATTTATATTTCCCGCAGAGAGTTGTGAGTGGCCAATCTGCGGGAAATATGAATAAGTGATGTGAATTCTATTCACATCACTGGCCGGCCGGAGTATAGTGTGGTGATGCAAGTGCAGGAGAAAGCCACTCCATCTCTGCAATAGAAAGGACAATTGCATCGGGTGTCAGGAGTGACATCTGCTGTGATCTGTCTATTAGTAAAGGTACTACAGCTCCCATCATGGAACAGTCTGTTCCATGCTGGGAGTAGTAGTACTACCTAAAAAATAAAAAAAAGTTGAGAAAAAAATTGAAACACACACACACACACACACACTTTATTAAACACAATATTAAACTACATTACTAATAAAAAAAATATATATAAAATATATTATTTTTACATTTAAATGGCCTCTTTCTACATTTCTATTATTGTCGGCTACACTTTTAGGTCCCTGCTTGCCCACATAAATTGATCCCTGTTTAAAAATGAACATTAAAAAATTTTTTCTGGTGGTTTTATAATTTTTTAAACACCCAAGAATGGTGTCTACATGTTATTCTATTCTGCCAGAGCAGAGAAAATAATTAACTGCAAAGGTCACAGATTAAATATGTGGTTTACCACAATTAATTTACACAATAAGTAGGTCAATTGACTGTGCTCTTGTGGTTTAACACATTTAACCTGTGACCTTTGTAGCTGCTGTTTATTGATAATGATTATTTCAGCTTTGCGCTGAAAAGAAAATAGTCTGCTATGTGGATTTCAATAATTTCCTTATGTATAACAAAAATAAATAAAATATGTAAAACTGATACTGTGGCCATGCCCGAATTTATAGGCAACAAACGAAAACATTTTTTATTAAAAAGCAGTGAACAATTTTTGTGAGCGGGGCAGAGAACTAAGAGCCCTGGTCAGCCGATAGTAACATGCAAAGCAGCCTGTGAAAATGAATAGAATACTGTAATATAGTATTACAGTAAAGGTTAGAATAGACAAATAATATTCTTTGGTGCTTTATAGACATAGCATTCAATATTTCTAGCTGCGATATTCTGCAGAAATAGTTTACACTGCTATGTGCAGAAGATTGAATCAGTCTGTTCTGCCAGGATGGATTTATTTTGTTAACATTTTTTAATAAGGGGGTATAGTGACTAAAAGTACCAATATTAAATATACTCGGTGTATATACAAAATACACCCGTATGGCATAACGAAAGGTACTCCGGGCGCAATGGTACATATGCTGTACTGGTGTTTTTTGTATATAATCCTAGTATATTTAATAGTTGTACTTTTAGTCACTATAACCCCTTATTATAAAATGTTAGCAAAATAAATCCATCCTGGCAGAACTGTACAACAGGCTGATTCAATCTTCTGCACACAGCAGTGGAAACTATTTCTGCAGAACATCGCAGCTAGAAATATTGTTGAATGCTATAACCAGTCTAAGAATATTATTTGTCTATTCAAACCTTTACTGGAATACTATATTACAGTATTCTATTCATTTTCACAGGCTGCATTGCATGCTAATATCGGCTGGCCAAGGCTCTCAGTTCCCTGCCCTGCTCACAAAATTGTTCACTGCTTTTTAATAAAAAATAATTTCGTTTTAAAACATTAAAATTTTGTTGCCTAAAAGTTCAGGTACGGCCACAGTATCAGTTTTACATCTTTCATTTCTTTATTTTTGTGATACATAAGGAAATTATTGAAATCCACATAGCAGACGTTTTTTTCTTTTCAGCGCAGAGCTGAAATAATCATTATCAATAAACAGTAGCTACAAAGGTCACAGGTTAAATATATGGTAAACCACAAGAGCAAAGTCAATTGACCTACTTATTAGGCAAATTAATTGTGGTTAACCACATATTTAACCTGTGACCTTTTGCAGTTAATGATTTTCTCTGCTCTGGCAGAATAGAGTAAAATGTAGACTCCATTCTTGGGTGTTTAAAAAATTATAAAGCCACAAATTTTTTTTTTAATAATAATAATTTTATGTTTATTTTTAAACAGGGATCAATTTATGTGTGCAGGCAGGGACCCTTAAAGAGTAGCCAACAATAATAAAAATGTAGAAATGGGCCATTTAAATGTAAAAATTATATATTTTTTATACTTATATTTATTAGTAATGGATTTTAATATTGTGTTTAATAAAGTGTGTGTGTATCACTTTTTTTCTCTATTTTTTGCATTTTTAGGTAGTACTACTACTTCCAGCATGGAACAGACTGTTACATGATGAAAGCTATAGTACCTGTACTAATAGACAGATCACAGCAGGTGTCACACTTGACACCCAATGCTATTGTCCTTTCTATTGCAGAGATGGAGCGGCTTTCTCCTGCTCTCGCATCTCTGCACTATACTCCAGCCAGCCAGTGACGTCAATAGTGGTTCAAGCCACTCACAGCTCTCTGCGGGAAATATGAATAATAGGTATATATACGGCATATACTCATACTACAGTGGGACCAGAGAAGAGTGGCAGGCCGCCCGCATCTATACATTATACAGGACAATCGCATTGGGTGTCAGAAGTGACACCCGCTGCAATCTGTCTATTAAAGGGGTACTCCCCTGGAAAACATTTTTTTTACTCACCTGGTACCAGAAAGTTAAACAGATTTGTATATCACTGCTATTTAAAATATTTAACCCTTCCAGTACTTATCAGCTGCTGTATACTACAGAGTAAGTTCTTTTCTTTTAGATTTTCCTTTCTGTCTGACCACAGTGCTCTCCGCTGACACCTCTGTCCATTTTAGGAACTGTCTGACGCAGAAGAGGTTTGCTGTGGGGAATAGTTCCTTCTCTGGAAAGTTCCTAAAATGGACAGAGGTGTCAGCAGAGAGCACTGTGGTCAGACAGAAAGGAAATTCAAATAGTAAAGAACTTCCTCTGGAACATACAGTAGCTGATAACTACTGGAAGGATTAAGATTTTTAAATGGAAATAATTGACAAATCTGTTTAGCTTTCTGGCACCAGTTGATTTAAAAAAAAATGTTTTCCAGTGGAGTACCCCTTTAACCCCTTAACGACGCAGGACGTATATTTACGTCCTGCGCCGGCTCCAGCGATATGAAGCGGGATCGCGCCGCGATCCCGCATCATGTCGCGTCGGACCCGGCGCGAATCAACGGCCGGGACCCGCGGCTAATACCACACATCGCCGATCGCGGCAATGTGCGGTATTAACCCTTTAGAAGCGGCGGTCAAAGCTGACCGCCGCTTCTAAAGCGAGAGTGAAAGTGACCAGGCTGCTCAGTCAGGCTGTTCGGGACCGCCGCTGTGAAATCGTGGCGTCCCGAACAGTTGACCGGACACCGGGAGGGCCCTTACCTGCCTCCTCGGTGTCCGATCGGCGAATGACTGCTCCGTGCCTGAGATCCAGGCAGGAGCAGTCAAGCGCCGATAACACTGATCACAGGCGTGTTAATAAAGATCAGTGTGTGCAGTGTTATAGGTCCCTATGGGACCTATAACACTGCAAAAAAAAATTTTAAAAAGTGTTCATAAAGGTCATTTAACCCCTTCCCTAATAAAAGTTTGAATCACCCCCCTTTTCCCATGAAAAAATAAAACAGTGTAAAAAAAAAATTAAATAAACATATGTGGTGTCACCGCGTGCGTAAATGTCCGAAATATAAAAATATATCATTAATTAAACCGCACGGTCAATGGCGTACGCGCAATAAAATTCCAAAGTCCAAAAAAGCGTATTTTGGTCACTTTTTATACCATTAAAAAATGAATAAAAAGTGATCAAAAAGGCCGATCAAAACAAAAATCCTACCGATAAAAACTTCAGATCACGGCGCAAAAAATTTGTCCTCATACCGCCCTGTACGTGGAAAAATAAAAAAGTTATAGGGGTCAGAAGATGACATTTTTAAACGTTTAAATTTTCCTGCATGTAGTTATGAATTTTTCCAGAAGTACGACAAAATCAAACCTATATAAGTAGGGTATCATTTTAACCGTATGGACCTACAGAATAATGATAAGGTGTAATTTTTACCGAAATATGCACTGCGTAGAAACGGAAGCCCCCAAAAGTTACAAAATTGGATTTTTTTTTCCATTTTGTCGCACAATGATTTTTTTTTCCGTTTTGCCGTGCATTTTTGGGTAAAATGACTAATGTCACTGCAAAGTAGAATTGGCGACGCAAAAAATAAGCCATAATATGGATTTTTAGGTGGAAAATTGAAAGGGTTATGATTTTTAAAAGGTAAGGAGGAAAAAACGAAAGTGCAAAAACGGAAAAACCCTGAGTCCTTAAGGGGTTAATGCAGGTACTACAGCTCCCAGTATGGAGCAGAGTGTGCTCCATGTTGGGAGCAGTAGTTCCTGCAGTTGAGGACAGATCACAGCAGGTGTGACTCTTGACACCAGATGCGATCGTCCTATCTAGATGCGAGAAAGCCGGCCGCATCTATACATTATACAGGACGATTGCCGTGGGTGTCAGGAGGGACACCCGGGGCGATCTGTCTATTAGCACAGATACTACTACTCCCATCATGGAACAGTCTGTTCCATGCTGGGAGTAGTAGAACTACCTAAAAAATAACAGAGAAAAAAGAAGTGAAACACACACAAATAAAAATTCTCTGACAATTTATTTGGAGCAAATTGATCTTTCTTTAAAAAATTTGGTCAATTGGACGAATTGAATTTTTTAAAAATTCGCTCATCTCTATGCATAATCCCTAATGACTTTAATAGGAGCTGTGCAAATGGGTAGTCCTGAGAGCTAAGCTGTTTGCATAACCCCCAGGAGTTACATAAACAGCTTAGTCCTGGATATGAAGATAGGAGCAATCCCAAAGGTGGGACCCACATCCAGGGGTAATTTGTGACATATCCTGTGGATATGGTATAAATGTCCCACATAGGTATACCTATTTAAGAGCTGAAGAAAAGTGGATAAGGTCCAGCATACGGAAACTCAGCTTTATTGAAGATAAAAGCAGGTAGTACACACCAGGATATACATCATACAGACATCTGGACACATTTCTGGTGGGTAGACCACCCTTTATCACAAACTCACAGGTATCTGTGATTAAGGGTGGTTTATCCACCCGAAACGCATCCAGATATCTGTATGATGTATATCCTGGTGTGTACTACCTGCTTTTATCTCCAATAAAGCAGAGTTTCTGTATACTGGACTTTTTCCACTTTTCTTCAGTTCCGTCTACGCACTCGGGTCAATGCGAGTCCGAGCACAGGAACATTGGATTGGTGAAGCTGGCCTCCTTTGCTTGTATTATACGGTCTATACCTATTTAAGAGACCTGCAACCCACAGTTGTGAATTGTAGCAACAGTGTGAGCATATACTTTCTGGGAAAAACTGTGAGCCAACCACTTAGTATTCATCTCAGGAAAGAGAGAAATTAGATCAGCAACACAACACAGGATAGAGCATAGATTACAGACTCCCCTCTCACACTTTAGTTTGTGGGTAACCTTAGCTCCAGCCAAATCCTCCTTTTGAACTGTGTAAGAGGCTGTTCCTCCAACTGAGGAAAAATGTGGTGCTTAGAGTAAAATCTGTGTGTACTTCATGTTATGAAAGTTTCTGTTCTCATTTCTGAGCTACACCATCATGAGCACCCCAAGCATCATCAAGCCAGGCATCATACAGGGTGTGACTTGGGGGGAACCATAACATGCAGCATCTATGGTTGGTGTAATCCCCTTGTCACTGCACCAACCCCTGAATTGTGGGACAACCCTATAGAAGCTCTTGTGAATGTGAACATGTGACCAGCCGGTTGGAGAAAATCACGCCCTTTTGTATTTAATTATAATTTTTCATTTTTCATTTTATTAAATTGTTTATATCATTTGGAAATATCTACATTTTTCCAACAGTCTAACCTATAGTTCCTGTGAGTCTTCTTTTATAAGATACTGTAAGTTACTATAAGACTAAGTTTAGGAATAGGATGATAAAGATAATGGAGTCGGTTATATTTCAGATTTTACATTGTTTCCTATTATTTTTCTATTTAAAGTAGAGAAAATTAAATAAGATCATTGGCAATAAAATCTCTTAATTTATACAACTCTATAGTTTTATGCTTCTTCTCAGCAAAGTGATGAATTACCCATCTCAGCTTGTAGCTCATTTTAATTTCTCATGTGCTAAATAAATATTGCTTAGATATTTCAAGGATTAAGTTGTACATGACTTTGAATATTTCATTACCATAAGGAATGTCCAAAACGGCAAAAATCTCACAGTTGTTCTGCAGTAACATTAACTCCTTGCCGCCATCTGACATAAATGTATGGGACAGAGAGCTAGTACTTGGCGTCTAGCACTATACATATAGGACACTGGGACTGTGGAAACACATCTGTAGTAATGCAGTGGAATACATAATTTGGGATTCCAAATTATTATAATAAGGAAATAAAATAAAAACTAAGTCCCTTTGTAAATAAAAAGTAAATAAATTAATTAAATATAATATACTGTAATATAAAAGGCAAAAAACTAACTAAATATATCAATAAAACTTTTTTAAATAAAATAGTTGTTTTTAAATTAAAGTAATAATACATAAAAACACACACACACGCATATATATAAATATATATATGGCAACAAACGATACAGTGATCGGCACTTCCCTTCACGGCTAGCAGCTAGGCATATGTGACCAACTAATGCGAATAGGAGAAATGTCCCAGTCATGCGATGCACCGTCTACCTCCTTTTGGTGCTGACGCCCCTAAAGAAGAGCATCACAAACATCCAAACAAATTCTGCAAAGAGAAGTCCACTCATGGTTACGGTGCCAAAAACATCTTTATTCAGGTGTAGATTAAAACATCAGCTGGATCCCAGGTTCCCGAAGCATGGGTTAGCAGCTTTCATGCCCGCACAAAGGGTGCTTCTTCAGACCACACTCCCTGCCGTCACCTACTCCAGGTAAATACACCTGCCCTAGTCATGTGACAGCAGGGGGGCGTGTTTACAAAAAACGTTATTAAAAACACAAAAACGGGATGCGGACATAAAACCAGTATACAAAACTACAAAGTTGCAAAGTACAAAACTATATAAATACTAGCATGCAAATTTTCATAGGTATACGCTCATATCAAGTCTATCATTAAGACCAAGGCCGCCCTGGGCATTCATCCTAAGAATCCATCGCCCTAGTTTCTGGAGCAGTGTCCTTCTCGTATCCAGTCCCGCTTCAGTGTGAAAGCGCTCTATGGCAAAAAATCACTATTGTGAACCTCGCGTATGTGTTTTCGATCAGCCAGGGAGAACCTTTCCCCGTCCTGATCGAATTCACGTGTTCTCGAAACCGCACGTTCACTGCCCGTGTGGTACAGCCAATATATTATATATTAAAAATATATTGAGTAGTCCCCTTAAGAATCAGAAAAACAGATTACAAACCCTTTTACGCAGGCATGTTGAGCAGGGACTCCTGTTCAAAAAAGTTGCTGAGAAGCTGCTACCAGATTCCCCCCAGGGAGGCAGTTTGGTATTTCCTCCCCAAAGTCCATAAAACGTTGGAGTCCCCACCCGGGAGACCTATTGTCTCTGGGGTGGGGACTCTAACGGAACCCATCTCTCAGTACATAGACTGGCTACTTCACCCCCTCTTAAAGGAAATTCCAACCCTTGTAAAAGATACTAATGACTTCTTGTGAGCATTGGAGTACCTCCTGGTGCCAGATAATTGTATTTTGGTATCAATTGATATTGAAAGCCCCTATACGAGTATTCCCCAAGAGAAAATTATAGAGGTCATCAGGGGGTTCCTCCAGTGCTCGGGGCGAAGTATCGGGTATATCAACTTTATTTGTGACTCCCTTAATTTTATTTTATCATGTAATTCCTTCAAGTTCAATGATGATTGGTTCACACAGACCAGCGGGGTTGCAATGGGGACCCCGGTGGCCTGTACTTTAGCTAATTTATATGTGGCGGGTTTTGAGCAGAAATATGTGTTTTCAAGCAGGAACAGGTTCATCAGTCACATTGTACAGTACCACAGATTTGTCGACGATGTTTTCATCGTGTGGGCGGGGATGGAGTCCACCTTTGTGGACTTCGTTTCCGCTCTAAATGATGAAAATGACATGAACCTAAGGTTAACATGGAAAGTGGGGACTCCAATGTTGGAATTCCTGGATGTGGAAGTAAGATGGTAAGGTGGTCTCTAAGGGTTACCGTAAACCCACGGCCTGCAACTCCCTCCTACACTTCGGAAGTTACCACCCTGAACATGTGAAGAGGGCTGTCCCCTATGGACAGTTCCTGAGACTTAGAAGAATTAACTCTGAGGAAAGGGACCTCGAGATGCAGGCAGGAGAGTTGCATGCCAAATTATTATTACAGGGCTATCCCAGGAATATCCTGGATATAGCTTTGAATAAGGCTAGGACCAAAAATAGAGATGCCCTTTTAGGTAAGAATAAAAACAGGAATGAACCTAGTAGTGGAAATGGTAAGGATTATCGGGACCAGTTTTCATTTGCCTTTACATATAGTCCGTTAGCACAAAAAATCTAAAAAGCCATCTATAACAATTGGAACTGTTTGCAGAATGACCCGGACCTCCAGAGCTTTACAAAAAAAAAACCTCCCCTTATTACTTTTAAAAAATGCAAAAATCTTAGTAATGTCCTAGTAAGTAGCTCCCTGAAAAACCCGACCCCTCAGTACTAACTGGTTAACTAAGGATGTGCCGAAGGGCAATTTTAAGTGTGGAGGGTGCAATTGGTGTAGCTTTTACTGTGCAGACAAGTACATTAATATAGGAAGAGTAGAAGTAACATGCAAAGATTTTTTCTGTTGCAGAACAAAAAACATTGTCTACGTGATCCAGTGCCGCTGCAATCGCTTCTATATTGGCTGTACCACACGGGCAGTGAACGTGCGATTTCGAGAACACGCAAATTCAATCAGGACAGGGAACGGTTCTCCCCGGCTGACCGAACACATACGTGAGGTTCACAATAGTGATATTCACACTATGTGATTTTTTGCCATAGAGCGCGTTCACACTGAAGCGGGACTGGATACGAGAAGGACACTGCTCCAGAAAGAAGGGCGATGGATTCTTAGGATGAATGCCCAGGGCGGCCTTGGTCTTAATGATAGACTTGATATGAGCGTTTACCTATGAAAAGTTGCATGCTAGTATTTATATGGTTTTGTACTCAGCAACTTTGTAGTTTTGTATACTGGTTTTATGTCCGCATCCCGTTTAGTGTTGAGCGGCATAGGCCATATTCGAATTCGCAAATATTCACGAATATATGGACGAATATTCGTCATATATTCGCGAATATTCGCACATTCGTAATATTCTCATTTTATTTTCGCATACGCAAAAATTCGCGTATGCGAAACTTCGCGTATAAGAAAATTAACATATGCAAAAATTTGCATATGCGAAAAGTAGCATATGCTAATTTTCGTATATGCGAAAATTCGCACACCGGTCTCACACAGTAGTATTAGAGCCTTCTTTACACCACACAAGCTGGAAGGAGAGAGGGATGATCACTGTAATGTTTACTGTGAAAAAAAACAAAAACGAATATTCGTAATTACGAATATATAGCGCTATATTCGCGAATATTCGCGAATTCGCAAATATGCGATATTCGCGAATAAAATTCGTATTGCGAATATTCGCGAGCAACACTAATCCCGTTTTTGTGTTTTTAATAAAGTTTTTTGTAAACACGCCCCCCTGCTGTCACATGACTAGGGCAGGTGTATTTACCTGGAGCAGGTGACGGCAGGGGGTGTGGTCTGAAGAAGCGCCCTTTGTGCGGGCGTAAAAGCTGCTTACCCATGCTTCGGGAACCTGGCGTCCAGCTGATGTTTTAATCTGCACCTGAATAAAGACGTTTTTGGCACCGTAACCGTGAGAGGACTCCGTGAGTGCTCCCCCACTTGTTTCTCTTTGCAGAACATATATATATGTATATATATAAAATATATCAGTTATCTAAGGTTTCCCTAAGTTTTGTACTTTTCCCTATTTTTTTCCTTTTTTTACACGTGCTCTGAGCTGTAGGGTTTTTCAGAGCTCAAATCCACCACATTTTCTGTGGAAACATTAGTAAATATGTTGGGATTTTTCGAAAATGTTGGGATTTTTCGAACATTTTCTGGCACTCAAGACCCTTTTTTGGAGTTTTCTAAGTAAAAAGGAGAGTTGGTCGTTTTTTTTTTTATTTTTTTTGGCACAAATCCTGCCGCAGACACAATTTGCGGCACAATGCGACACATTTTGGCACACAACCCGATAAAACAGGTTGGGTTTACCATCGTAAATCAGGGCCAATGTGTGTGTGTAGTATATGTGTGTATGCATGTTCCAGCATCACTTTCATAGGGCTGGAGATATTTCAAGGAAACTTGGTCACATGTTATTTCTATGTCAACTAAAAATAACGGATAGTTAAATGAACGTTAACCCACCTCGATTTGTTAGGGTCAGGGGTTTTTAGTCTAAAGTCCTATTCTAGTGAGTGTGTTGGTCAAGTATGGAAGCCATGCCCCATTCCACAAGCCAGGCCCAAATCCCTATTTTCCTCTGATACGCCCACATCACAGGTCCTTCAGCCACAATTTCTTCACCGTCAAACAGCTCGACATTACTCCCCAGCTCTTAATCTCTGAGTGAATGTTTGAGTCCAGCTTGCAAGCTACACTCCTCCCACAAACCACTCCATAATGGCCGTATGTCCTTACAGGTCATGTGGACCTAGGTTGTTCTCATGAGTCAACTCCTTCAAATATTACAGCCAGTATTATAATTTTACATCATTTAGGTGTCTGGAAAATTACAGAATTCTTTGAATATTCCCCCTAAACAATCTAAATAAAGAAAATGTTATTTAATTAAAGTATGAAAAAAAACTCTACAACTTAAATTGTTAAAAAAACAAGTCCTCTGTAAGGGTCACGGCAGGTGGTGGATCCTCTGGGCCTGTGGGGATGATTATGTGAGCTGTGCCAGGGAGCGGAGTCTAAGGTTTTCACCAGAGCCTGCCGCAAAGCGGGATGGTCTTGCTGCGGCAGGCAACACCCAGGTCGCTACCCCTGGCATAACTCGTCCACACAGGTAGCTGGGATGAAGCGTGGTACAGATGGATAAGGACAAGACTAGGTCAGGATAGCTGAAGGTCAGGGCAGGCGTCACAGTAGCAGGGTCAGGTCACGGAACAAGGATCAGGTACATGGATAGACAGGATAACAGGAACACAGTAGCACAAAGGCAATAAAGATCCATAGGAGGCGGGGGCACGCGCGCTGGGACTGAGAACATGGAAGACCATGCAGGCGCGTCCCGCGATACGAATCCCAGCCCCGCCGCCAGCAGGGACATGAGATGAGAGCGCTCACGGCCAGAGTGTCTGGCCGGAGCACTGATGTTACAACCTCATATAGCAACATCAGCCAAAAAATAAAAAAGCTATAATTCTGGAGTGTAGTGAGGCAAAAATGGAAACATAAATAAGCTGCAGCCATCCTTAACCCCTTCCTGCCTCACGACTTACATTTATTTCATGAGAAGGAAGACATTATTTAGGGGGGATTAAACTGGCAGAGTCACTGGTAGAGAAGGATCTGGGTGTACTTGTAGATCACAGACTACAAAATAGCATGCAATGTCAGGCTGCTGCTTCCAAAGCCAGCAGGATATTGTCATGTATCAAAAGAGGCATGGACTCAAGGGACAGGGACATAATACTCCCCCTTTATAAAGCATTGGTACGGCCTCACCTGGAATATGCTGTTCAGTTTTGGTCGCCTGTTCATAAAAGGGACACTGCAGAGTTGGAAAGGGTGCAGAGACGCGCAACTAAACTAATATGGGGCATGGAACATCTTAGCTATGAGGAGCGATTAAAGGAGTTACAATTGTTTAGTCTTGAGAAGAGACGTTTAAGGGGGGATATGATAAACGTATATAAGTATATTAATGGCCCATACAAAAAATATGGAGAAAAACTGTTCCAGGTTAAACCCCCCCCAAAGGACGAGGGGGCACTCCCTCCGTCTGGAGAAGAAAAGGTTTAGTCTAAAGGGGCGGCACACCTTCTTTACCGTGAGGACTGTGAATTTATGGAACGGTCTACCTCAGGAACTGGTCACAGCAGGAACAATTAACAGCTTTAAAACAGGGTTAGATACATTCCTGGAACAAAATAACATTAAAGCTTATGCAGAATTATAAAACTACATCCCTTTCCCTTATCCCCTTACATCCTTCCCTTCAATCCCCTGGATGGACTTGATGGACGTATGTCTTTTTTCAACCATACTAACTATGTAACTATGTAACTATTACAAAATATCTAATATTTATGGCACAGTGATAGTGCAGGCCAAAGAGCAATAGTAGTGACCATAGCATCTAAATGATTATACAGAGAGAGGGGGTTCCCTCTGTCACCACATTGCCCCCTTTGCAATGCACTTGCATAGAGCTAATATGTTGTAACGGCAGGTGAAGTCCACCAGGTCTGCCATATTAGGGTCTGTTAGGGTCTAATAGGCTGTCTGTCAGCAGAATGCTATTCAGATAATCACATCTACAAATCTGCTTCAAGTATTAATACCTATTGTTTAAAAATGTTTAGAAGTATAAAGCAATAATGGTTCACTGCAAAAAGATTTAAAAAAACAAAAAAGATGCTGAATTGGTATTACCATATTTACAATGACCATACATTATTTATAATACACTGTGAAAGCCATAAATACAGAACATGGCAAGAATCGCTGTTCAAAATGCCATATGTACTCAGCATGTCCCGCAATAAACAACAAACATTTACAGTCCTGTTGTTTGAAAAATAAAAACTTATTAGAATTCTATCACATAAAAAAAAATTAATTTTAAAAAATTACATACAAATACTACTGACTCAAAGATTAAAGGGAACATTCTGCTATTAAAAACGTTTTAGGAATGCATCTAATAAAACAAAAAAAACTGAAAACAAACAATCCAGAAAAAAAAAAGCTTTGGGTTTAGGAGGCCAAATAGGCAGCATCCTTTAGGGTTAAAGGGTAATCTCATGATGTCACACTGAATTGAACCTCTTAAAAGGGTTATTCACCATATGGTGACTTAAGTACTTACCTGACATACTAAGGAAGGATCTGTGCTTGTCTTAGGGCTAAATGACTGTATTGTAAGTTCACTATAATGCTGCTGCTTTCTTTTTGGGAACTGGCTATTTCCTGTTTGAGTTCCCTCCTTCCAACTACAAGTCCCAGGATCCCTTATTTTTAAGTATGAGTTCACTTTTCTACCTCCCACACATCAGTCCCCCCACCCTTTGCAGCACACCTGAGCTATGTGTGTTGTTCATGAAACTACAATTCTCTGCAGCGTTGCAGAGAATGACATCCTTCCCCCTCAGCAGTCGTTCCACTGACTAAAGGGGTACTCCGGTGCTAAGACATCTTATCCCCTATCCAAAGTATAGGGGATAAGATGCCTGATCGCGGGGGTCCCGCCGCTGGGGACCCCCGTGATATTGCACGCAGCATCCCGTTAGAATCAGTCCCCGGAGCGTGTTCGCTCTGGGTCTGATTACTGGCGATCAAGGAGACGGAGCATTGTGACATCACGGCTCTGGCCCTGTGTGACGTCACGCTCCACCTCCGTGATAACCATTAATCCGTCTCGGAGCGAACACTTTCCGGGGACTGATTCTAACAGGGTGCTGCGCAAGATAACAGGGGTCCCCAGCGGCAGGACCCCCATGATCAGGCATCTTATCCCCTATCCTTTGGATAGGGGATAAGATGTCTTAGCGCCGGAGTACCCCTTTCAAGCAGACAGGCTCCCTTTTGACACTTGACTAGTGATGTAATTTCTTGGGCCGCATTGCAACCTTGGAAAACCTAAGACAACACAAATTTTGCATGCTGCTTAAAATGAACATCGGGGCGAGGATCACATAAGAATTGTGAAACCAGCCATCAAACACAGATACAGACACTATATTATGAAGTACAGCCCCTGTAGAACAGTAAAACAAAATAACATTTCTGGAATACCCCTTTAAGGACACTGTAAGTAAATGTACTTAAGTCCTGAGTGGCTTTCTGTCTATGGAGTGAGTGCAGTACAGTCAATGATGGACATCCACATTAACTTTGTAAGTGCCGCGATCAATAGCCATCATGACACTTAAGAGCCAGAGTGACTGTCCCCCTGCCCAATCAGCACCCCTAAAACATATGTGTGGGGGTCTGATCGGTCACATTGAGTGATGTTATTCAGTAGCAAAGCATCGTTCAGTGATAGCAACCTAATGATTGCATATACAATAATATAAAAATGTTTTTTAACCCCTCATTTTCACCTTAAAGGGGTTATCTAGGAAAAAACTTTTTTTTATATATCAACTGTCTCCAGAAAGTTAAACAGATTTGTAAATTACTTCTATTAAAAAATCTTAATCCTTTCAGTACTTATGAGCTTCTGCAGATAAGGTTGTTCTTTTCTTTCTAAGTGCTCTCTGATGACACGTGTCTCGGGAACCGCCCAGTTTAGAAGAGGTTTGCTATGGGAATTTGCTTCTAAATTGGGCGGTTCCCGAGACATGTGTCATCAGAGAGCACTTAGACAGAAAAGAACAACCTTAACCCCTTAAGGACCAAGCATTTTTCTGTTTTTACACTTTAGTTTTTTCCTCCTTACCTTTTAAAAATCATAACCCTTTCAATTTTGCACCAAAAAATCCATATGAGGGCTTATTTTTTGCGCCACCAATTCTACTTTGGAATGACATCAGTCATTTTACACAAACATTTATGGCGAAACGGAAAAAAAAATCATTGTGCGTCAAAATGTAAGAAAAAACACAATTTTGTAAATTTTGGGGGCTTCTGTTTCTAGGCAGTACATTTTTCGGTAAAAATGACACTTTATCTTTATTCTGTAGGTCCATACGGTTAAAATGATACCCTACTTATATAGGTTTGATTTAGTCGTACTTCTGTAAAAAATCATATCTACATGCAGGAAAATGTATACATTTAAAATTGTCTTTTTCTGACCCCTATAACTTTTTTATTTTTCCACGTACAGAGTGTTTTGAGGGCTAATTTTTTGCGCCATGATCTGAAGTTTTAATCGATACCATTTTTATTTTTATTGGACTTCTTGATCGCTTTTTAATCCTGTTTTTATGGTATGAAAAGTGACCAAAAAAACGCTATTTTGGACTTTTGAATTTTTTGCGTGTACGCCATTGACCGTGCGGTTTAACCCCTTAAGGACCGGGTTTTTTTCCATTTTTGCATTTTTGTTTTTTGCTCCTTGCCTTTAAAAAATCATAACTCTTTCACTTTTGCACCTAAAAATCCATATGATGTCTTATTTTTTGCGTCACCAATTCTACTTTGGTGACTGCCTCCCCTGGGATGAGGACACCGGGAAAGAATGGATGGTTTCCCTTAACGGCAGGCAGTACAGCAGGAGTTGGAATGGGGAGGGAGGGCAGAGGGTGAAGCTTGGCACGGGGCAGGGAGACACAAGGACGGGAGCCATGAGGGGACACAGAGACTTGCCTGATGGGACTGGGAGGGGGGGAGAGGCACTTCCTGTGGCAGGCAGAGTCCCAGTTCTTGATCTCCCCGGTGGTCCAATCAAGGGTGGGGGAATGAAGCCGGAGCCATGGCAGACCGAGGAGGACCTCAGAGGTACAGTTGGGGAGAATGAAGAACTCAATCCTTTCGTGGTGGGGTCCAATAGACATCAGGAGGGGTAGCAGAAGTTCAGGTACACAGGCTTTGGACACACTAAACTCTTTCACTGGCACAAGGCAACAAGATCCGGCAAGGGAGTGCAAGGGAGGAGATCAGATATAGCCAGGGAGCAGGTGGAAGCCAATTAAGCTAATTGGGCCAGGCACCAATCATTGGTGCACTGGCCCTTTAAGTCTCAGGGAGCTGGCGCGCGCGCGCGCCCTAGAGAGCGGAGCCGCGCGCGCCAGCACATGACAGCAGGGGACGGGAACGGGTAAGTGACCTGGGATGCGATTCGCGAGCGGGCGCGTCCCGCTGTGCGAATCGCATCCCCAACGGCCATGACAGTGCAGCGCTCCCGGTCAGCGGGACCGACCGGGGCGCTGCGGAGAGAGAGACGCCGTACGCGCTCCGGGGAGGAGCGGGGACCCGGAGCGCTAGGCGTAACAGATACCCAACTTATATAGGTTTGATTTTGTCGGACTTCTGGAAAAAATCATAACTACATGCAGGAAAATTAATACGTTTAAAATTGTCATCTTCTGACCCCTATAACTTTTTTATTTTTACGTGTCAATTTTTGCGCCGTGATCTGAAGTTTTTAACGATACCATTTTTACATTGATAGGACTTATTTTTATTCATTTTGAAATGATATAAAAAGTGACCAAAAATGCACTATTTTGGACTTTGGAATTTTTTTGCGCGCACGCAATTGACTGAGCGGTTTAATTAATGATATATTTTTATAATTCGGACATTTCCGCACGCGGTGATACCATATATGTTTATTTTTATTTTTATTTACACTCTGTTTTTTTTTTTTATTGGAAAAGGGGGGTGATTCAAACTTTTAATAGGGGAGGAGTTAAATGATTTTTATTCACTTTTTTTTTCACTTTTTTTTTGCAGTGTTATAGGTCCCATAGGGACCTATAACATTGCACACACTGATCTCCTATGCTGATCACTGGTTTCTCATAAGAAACCAGTGATCAACGATTCTGCCGCATGACTGCTCATGCCTGAATCTCAGGCACTGAGCAGTCATTCGGCAATCAGACAGCGAGGAGGCAGGTAGGGGCCCTCCCGCTGTCCTGTCAGCTGTTCGGGATGCCGCGATTAGCCGCGGCTATCCCGAACAGCCCGACTGAGCTAGCCGGCCACTTTCACTTTCACTTTTAGCCTGAGCGCGCGGCTAAAGGGTTTCACTCAGCTCTGAGCTCGCGGCTAAAGGGTTAATAGCGCACGGCGCCACGATCGGCACTGCGCGCTATTAGAGATGGGTCCCGGCTTCACTATGACGCCAGGCCCGCCGTGATATGATGCGGGGTTACTGTGTAACCCCGCGTTATATCGGGAGAGCAGGACCAAGGACGTACCGGTACGTCCTTGGTCCTTAAGGGGTTAATTAATGATATATTTTTATAGTTCAGACATTTACGCACGCGGTGATACCACATATGTTTATTTTTATTATGGTTACATATTTTTAATATGGAATTTGGGAAAAGGGGGGTGATTTAAACTTTTAATAAGGAAGGGGTTAATGTGTGTGTTTTTAAACTTTTTTTAAACTTTTTTTTTTTACACTTTTAGTCCCCTTAGGGGACTTTTAGGAGGAATCATTAGATTCCTCATTCAGATCATTGTGGTTTCATAAAACCACAATGATCTGTGTGCTTTGCGCTTGATTGATAAAGCCTGGCCCTGCCAGGCTTTATCATTCAGAGAGCCGGAGCCGCCGCAGCAGGAGAGGTAAGCCCTCAGGCTACCTCAGTAGTGGATCGCTCCCCCGTGATCGCACTGCGGGGGGGGCGATACACCCCACTGGACCACCAGGGACTTAATACAGGCACCTTTAGACGCCGTGGTCAACTTTGACAGCGGCGATCTAAAGGGTTAATAGCCGGCCGCGGCGACCGCCGCATGTCCTTAACGCCGGCCCCCAGCTACAGGAATCAGCTGGGGGCTGGCCGGTATGACGCGGGCTCGAGTCGGGAGCCCGCGTCATACCCCGATAACGGCCATTGGACGAGTATAGACGTCCATGGTCGTTATCGGGTTAACTTCAGAAGCTCATAAGTACTGAAAGGATCAAGATTTTTTAATAGAAGTCATTTACAAGGAGGCCGGAAGAAGGACGTTCCTACATCCGAAACAGCCGGAGTAGCCTCTGAGCGCCCCTTACCGTCTCCGTCTATGCCGTGGTGATCCCGAACCTTGGGGCTGCCGCAGTTTACCAGCGGTGAGTGCATGCTTTTCTCTTTTGTTGTATATATTGATACTTCATCTAGTGTGTGCTCCCTGCAGGTGCTGCCTATTGATTGTATCGGGTCCGGATGCTTCCAGTGGCTACCTCGCGGTATTGTATATTTGCATCTATCTGCTTAGCTACGTGGTGTGCTCTCTCCTTCTAGCATTGCCTATGGTCATTTAGAAATCTGTTTTACTTTCTGGAGCCAGTTGATATATATAAAAAAGTTTTTTCCTGGATAACCCCTTTAAGGACTCAAAACTAGTTTTGTTTTTGCACTTTGGTTTTTTCCTCCTCACCTTCTAAAAATCATAATGTTTTCAATTTTGCACCTACAGATCCATATAAGGGCATTACTTACTTTATAACATAGTCTGCGGCGAAATCAAAAAAAAATTATTTGTGGGGCGAAATGAAAAAAAATGCCATTTTGCAACATTTTAGGGCTTCCGTTTATATGCAGTGTACTTTTCGGTAAAAATGACACCTTATCTTTATTCTTTAGGTCCATACGGTTACAGGGATACCCAATTTATGTAGGTTTTGTTTATTTTACTACTTTAAAAAAATTATAACTACATGCACCAAAATTAGTTTAAAATTGTCATCTTCTGACTCCTGTAACTTTTTTATTTTTCCGCATACAGGGCTATATGAGGGCTAATTTTTTGTGCCATAGTCTCTAGTCTTTTGTATTGATGGGACTTTTTGATCGCTTTTTATTAATATTTTTATGGCATATGAAGTGACCAAAAATTCTCAATATTGGACTTTTTTTTTACATGTACACCATCAACAGTGTGGTTTAGCTAACCTTATATTTTAATAGTTTGGACATTTATGCACGTGGTGGTACCACATATCATTTTTATTATTATTTTATAAAAAAAATAGAAAAAGAGGGGTGATTCAAACTTTTATTGGGGGGCCTTATTCACATGTATTGGAGCAGTAGATCCCCGATCGGACAACCAGGAGGCAGGTGAGGACCCTCCTGTCGCCCAGTAAGCTGATCGGGACATCGCGATTCTCCACTGAGCTGCCTGTATAGTTTCACTTTAGATGCCGCAATCAACCTCGATGTCGACTTCTAAACGGTTAATGCCAAGCATCGGACCGATTGGCGTTGCCAGCCATTAACCCCAGGTCCTGGCTGCTGATAGCAGTCGGGATCCATGGGGTTTGAAGCGTTCTCCGCTCGTGAGAACGCTTTAAACCCCGGTAACGGGACTAAGGATGTACAGGTACGCCCTGAGACCTTAAGGACTCAGGAACGGCGGTGTACCTATATGCCCTCCATCCTTGAGTGGTTAAGTATAAAAAGCCTCTTTCCTAATAAAAATGTAATTCTCACTCCTTGTTCCATTTGTCAAATAAAAAAAATAAAATGAAAATGAAAAACATATATTTGGTATTGCAGCATGCAGAAATGTCCAAGCTAATGAAATATAATATAAACTGCAAGTAGAAATGAACCAATGAGACTCACCATCCGATTTCTTAAACTTTTATTATGGCATCTTGAGTAGTACACAAACAACAAACAGCAGGGAGACATGGCAAACATGCGGGGCAGGAGACGCCCTCCGGTGTTTGTCATTTGTGTACTACTGAAGATACCATAATAAAAGCTGAAGAAATCGGATGGTGAGTGCCATTAGTTCATTTCTACTTACAGTTTATGTCAAGTATGGTGTAATCCACACAATAGAGCACCACAATTCAGTTTATGTACACTGAAGACTCCAGTCTAATGCATACCTCTGAGTTGTGAACTGTTACGTATTCGTATTAGTAGTGCCGGACCACGTCTTCTATTTGTGGACTAATAAAACATAATGTTTATAATCCTGTATGGCAAATGATGTAAACATTATAAAATACCAAATGCTAGAATTGCATAGAATGCAAATATAAAATGACAGTTTTACCTAAAAGAGTGCTGTTAAAAAAATAAAAATCAAATAGTGTAATTACAAAGTACTATTGGTTTTGCAAAAAAAAAAACTCTCATAGTTCCGGGGGAAAATAAAAGGGTTGCAGTATTTAGAAGGCAAGAAGAAGAAAACAAAAATGTTTAAATAAAAATTGACTGTGTACTCAATGCCAAAACCAATGGTGCCCTTAAGGGTTAATAAGGCACTGTGGTGACCATGTGTAATTGTTTACTTGTGTTATTTTCTACATTTCATATGTCTGTCATTATTATTGTCTACAATATAGTGACCTCTGGCAGATGTAATGCATGGAGGCTAATGGCCCCCTGGCATGTACATGAGACCTTGCAGTGAAAAATGTTTTTTCTATCCTGCAGCATGTCCGCAGGTTCCAGCCCTCAAGCCTGTTCTCTTGGGTTACTGCTGGTGATACTGGCAGATGTGAAATACAGAGATGTGAAGCAGAAGAACAAACCAAGGTCAGAAACACTGGAGACTAACAGAATCTAATAATGTGTAATGTGTCAAATAGCTAGTATAGGAAATTAGTCAGGAAAAGTCATGGTCAGGAATGGATCTCAGACACAGGATAAGGTCTAAGAAACACAGCTATTAAGGTGCTGAAGACCTGTATGTCCCTCATGTGTCCTAGTAAGACGACCTACGGACGACACCTTAGGCCAAAGAATATGCATTGCAATGATAGATGCAGTATCCTAATATTTTATATATATTACCATCTTACTATATTATAGTTGTATGCACTATTATTACATTAATAGAGTACAAGAATTATTGCAGTGTTTGGAAAATAAAATAGACACTAAGCCTGTATCCAGCACTGTACTATACATGATCTGTATTAATATTACTGACTTATGGGATATATAATAGAAATATGCAGTCATTTGCCAGTTTGTGTGTTATTCATATTGAATCAAGTTTGTACTCCATCTGCTGGTTGACTGCGATAAACACATCAGATACATAATACATTCCCTAATCTAACAATTATTTAGCCAGGAGAAGTAATATACAGAAACAGCAACACATATAAAAGCAAAAAATAAAAGGTGTTTCCATAGCAATAAAAAAGATCAGAGGTAAATAAATCTCCCTGTAATAAATACTCCACAAAGCTTCAGCTGGTGACTTTAAAAAATGTCACCAAAGTATTTGTCCATATCTTCATAGAAAGTCGCTAACAGTTTAGTTCAGCTTCAACTCGAACTCAAGGTGGTTCGGTTTTGCAGAACCTGCTAAAATACCATTAAAGGGTACCTCTCATCAAAAAAACTTTTGATATATTATAGATTAATGTATGCAGAATAAATTTACAATTGCTTGTTATTAAAAAATATGCTTCTTTCTATTTAATTTTCCACTTTGAAGAAATGACCACTAGGGGTCTCCCTACCAGATGCATAACTTTACATTTATCCACATTGAACCTCATTTGCCAAGTGGATGCCCAGACACTTAGTCTATCCAAGTCATCTTGTAACCTATACATATCCTCTATAGACTGTACTGTGCTACAAAGCTTGGTGTCATCTGCAAAGATAGAAACAGAGCTGTTAATGCCATCCTCTATATCATTGATAAATAAATTAAACAACAGCGGGCCCAGTACTGAACCTTGGGGTACACTACTAATAACCAGGGACCAATCAGAGTACGAATCATTGACCACCACTCTCTGGGTACGATCCATGAGCCAGTGTTCAATCCAGTTACAAACTAAAGTTTCCAAACGACCTTAACTTACCTGTCAGACGTCTATGAGGGACAGTATCAAACGCTTTAGCAAAATCCAGAAACACTATATCCACAGCCATTCCTCTGTCAAGGCTTCTACTCACATCTTAATAAAAGCAAATTAGATTGGTTTGACAACTTCTATCCTTAGTAAACCCATGCTGGCTATCACTTATAATACTATTATCCCCTATGTATTCCTGTATGTAATCCCTTATACTCCTTCAAACAATTTACCCACAATGCTCGTTAAACTTACCGGTCTATAGTTTCCTGGGGAAGACCTAGAGCCCTTTTTGAAGATTGGCACCACATTCGCCTTGCGCCAGTCCCTTGGCACAATACCATTGTACGGCAGTGTTTCCAAAACGGAGCCTCCAGCTGTTGCAAAACAACAACTCCCAGCATTTCCGGGAGTTTAGCAACAGCTTAGCAACAGCTGGAGGCACCCTGTTTGGGAATCACTGGCGTAGAATACCCCTATGTCCACCCCTATGCAATCCCTAATTTAGTCCTCAAATGCGCATGGCGCTCTCTCACTTCGGAGCCCTGTCGTATTTCAAGGAAGCAATTTAGGGCCACATATGGGGTATTTCCGTACTCGGGAGAAACTGCACTATACCCCTTCTGAAAAGGAAAACTTGGGGGCTACACCAGCCTGTTAGTGTAAAAAAAATGTAAAAAATGTGCACTAACATGCTGTTATTGCCCCATACTTTTTATTTTCACAAGCGGTAAAAGGAAAAAAAGACCCCCAAAATTTGTAACGCAATTTCTCCTCAGCACAGAAATACCCCATATGTGGGCATAAAATGCTCTGCGGGTGCAGGAGTGAGAGCGCACCATGTACATGTGAGGCCTAAATTGGTGATTTGCACGGGGGTGGCTAATTTTACAGTGGTTCTGACAGAAACGCAAAAAAATAAATACCCACATATGACCCCATTTTGGAAACTACACCCCTCATGGAATGTAACAAGGGGTATAGTGAGCCTTAGCACCCCACAGGTGTTTGACGAATTTTCGTTAAAGTTGCATGGGAAAAGGAAAAAGCAAAAATTCACTAAAATGCCGATGTTACCCTACATGCCGGTGTTACCCTACAGGGAAAATAGGAAAAAAGCCCACCAAAATTTGTAACTCCATTTCTTCTGGGTGAGAATATACCCCATATGTGGATGTAAAGTGCTCTGCGGGCGAACTACAATGCTCAGAAGAGAAGGAGCAACATTGGGCTTTTGAAGAGAAAATTTGTCCAGAATTGTAGGCCATGTGTGTTTTGCAAAGCCCCCATAGTGCCAGAACAATGGACCCCCCACATGTGACCCCATTTTGAAAACTACACCTCTCATGTAATGTAATAAGGGGTACATTGAGCATTTACTCCCCACAGGTGTCTGAGAGATTTTTGTAACAGTGGTCCGTGAAAATGAAAAATTAAATTTTTCATTTGCACAGCCCACTGTTCCAAAGATCTGTAAAAAAAACACCAGTGGAGTGTAAATACTCACTACAAGCCTTCTAAATTCTGTGAGGGGTGTAGTTTCCAAAATGGGGTCACATGTGGGGGGGTCCACTGTTCTGGCACCACGGGGGGCTTTGTAAATGCACATGGCCCCTGACTTCCATTCCAAACAAATTCATTCTCCAAAAGCTCAATGGCACTCCTTCTTCTCTGAGCATTGTAGTGCGCCAGCAGAGCACTTGAGCACTCCACACATGGGGTATTTTCATACTCAGAAGAAATGGGGTTACAAATTTTGGGGGTCATTTTCTCCTATTACTGCTTGTCAAAATGTAAATTTGGGGGAAAAAACAGCATTTTAGTGAAAAACTTTTTTTTCATTTACACGTCCAACTTTAACAAAAAGTCGTAAAATACCTGTCAGGTGTTAAGGCTCACTGTACCCCTTGTTAGGTTCCTTGAGGGGTGTAGTTTCCAAAATAGTATGCCATGTGGGTTATTTTTTGCTGTGCTGGCACCATAGGGGCTTCCTAAATGCTACATGCCCACCAAAAACCATTTCAGCTAAATTTGCTTTCCAAAAGCCAATTGTGACTCCTTCTCTTCTGAGCATTGTAGTTCGTCCGCAGAGCATTTTACGTGCTAACATGGGGTATTTCCATACTCAGAAGAGATGGGTTTACAAGTTTTAGGGGGCATTTTCTCCCATTACCTTTTGTAAAAATTGTAAATTTGGGGGGAAAAACTGCACTTTAGTGAAAATTTTTTTTTTCCATTTAGACATCTGACTTTAACGAAAAGTCGTCAAACACCTGTGGGGTGTTAAGGCTCACTGGACCCCTTGTTACTTGCCTTGAGGGCTGTAGTTTCCAAAATGGTACGCCACGTGGGGAGTTTTCTGTTGGAGGCACCATAGGGGCTTCCTAAATGTGACATGCCCCCCAAAAACCATTTCATCAAAACTCACTCTCCAAAATCCCATTGTTGCTCCTTCCCTTCTGAGCCCTCTACTGCGCCCGCCAAACACTTGACATACACACATGAGGTGTTTCCTTACTCGAGAGAAATTGGGTTACAAATTTTGGGGGACTTTTTCTCCTATTACCCCTTGCAAAAATTTCAAAACTGGGTCTACAAGCACATGCGAATGTAAAAAATGAAGATTTAGAATTTTCTCCTTGACTTTGCTGCTATTCCTGTGAAACACCTAAAGGGTTAACACACTTACTGAATGTAATTTTGAATAGTTTGAGGGGTGCAGTTTTTATAATGGGGTCATTTGTGGGATATTTCTAATATGAAGGCCCTTCTAATCCACTTCAAAACTGAACCGGTCCCTGAAAAATTCAGATTTTGAAAATTGTGTGAAAAATTGGAAAATTTCTGCTGAACTTTGAAGCCCTATGATGTCTTCCAAAAGTAAAAACAAACATGTCAACTTTATGATGCAAACATAAAGTAGATATATTCTATATGTGAATCAATATATAATTTCTTTGGTATGTCTATTTTCCTTACAAGCAGAGAGCTTCAAAGTTGAAAAAAATGCACAATTTTCAAATTTTTTAATCAAATTTTGGAATTGGAATTTTGGAATTCACCAAGAAATGATGCAAGTATCGACGAATATTTACCACTAACATAAAGTAGAATATGTCACGAAAAAACAATCTCAGAATCAGAACGAAAGGTAAAGTGACAGTGGTCAGAGGTGCAAAAAATTGCGGGTCCTACACTGAAAATTGGCTGGATCCTTAAGGGGTTAAACTCCTTCACTGTATTTGCAGTTATCACTTCTGCAGGAAGACTATTCCATGCATCCACTACTTTCTCAGTAAAGTAATACTTCCTCTTATTACTGCAGAAATCTTTCCCCTCTAATATAAAACTATGTCCTCTTGTGGTAGTTTTTCTTCTGGTGTCATAACACCGTACCTGGCTGAAACCCACTTGTGATGTCAAGGCAGTTACTTGACAGAAATGTACTTGTGATGTCATAGGAGCGTACCTCCTAGGAGCTCACTTATGATGTCACAGCAGTTACCTGACAAAAAGGTACTTCTGATTAGCTCACCTGACCTATAACCTTAGTGATGTCACAGTGGTGTACCTGGCAGGAACATAATTGTGATATCTATTTGTGTGGCACAAGTTATCTGCAGGGGTGATGGGGCTAAGGCCATGTTTACACAACGGAATTTCTCAGCGGAAGCTGTCTGAGAAATTCTGAACACTAATAGCATTCAAATGATTTCTATAAATAATTGTCCCCTGTGGCTACTTAAAAAAATGTGAAAAAAATAAATAAAAATAAAGACTTTAAAAATACGCATAAGCCCCTTCTCCAATAACATGTTTAAATCACCCCCTTTTACAAAAAACATATTTAATATTGATGTGTGTGGAAATGTTTGAATTATAGAAATATAATTGTAATGGCTGTGGTAGGTGGATCCACTGACCTGTGAGAAAGATGGCTTGCACCATAACAGGGAGCGGAGACTAAGGTGCCACTGGTTTTCTCCATAGCCCGCCACAAAGCAGGATGGTCTTTCTGCGGCAGGTGGCACCCAGGTCGCTACCCCTGATACAACTCGTCCCCACAGGCAGCAGAGGTGTAACGTGGCACAGAAAGGATGAGACAACTCGTAGTCAGTAATAGCAGAAGGTCAGGGCTAGTGGCTCAGATGCGTGGTCAGGTAACATAGCAGGAGGACTACAGGCATGCGACAAGAAGGCAAGGTCAGCTGAAGGGCTGAACGCAGGCAGAGCAAAATTCTGGAACACTTTCCCTGGGGCACAAGGCACACAAAGATCCGTCAAGAGGTAGGTGCAAAAACTTATAAGGAAGGGGCAGGTGTAATACTAATTAAGGGCGCACTGGCCTTTTAAATCTCAGAGCTCTGGAGCGTGCGCCAGAGAACAAAGGCAGCGGGGAAGACAGCAGGAGCAGAAGTGATGGCCCGAGATTCGCATGCGGGCACGTTCCGCAATGCGAATCCTGGGCCCACCGGATGGAGAAGGAGGAGAGTGCTCACGGCCAGAGTGAGTGGTCAGAGTGCTCAGCGCAACAATAATGTTGATGATCCTGTAAAGTGAGCACTAAAACCGGGATGTACAGGCAAAACTAGGTATTTATGATCGCACTATCCATTGTGAAGGCACAGTAAATGAGCGCCGACCAGTAAAAAAATTGCTGCTTCCCATCAGCCTATTTAAAGAGGCCCTTAAAAGGTGTACTTCACTGCCACAGCATTCAGAACATTTTGTTCTGAGCGCTGGGTACAGGCTATGGGGGTTGTGAGGTCACGGACACGCCCCTCATAATGTCACACCATGCCTCCTCAATTCAAGTCTATGGGAGCCCCTCCCATAGACTTGCATTGAGGGTCTGTGACGTGACATCACAAGGGCCGTGTCCGTGACATTTTTTATGAAGAGATCTGGTATTTCCAATGGTCGCCTTGCAGTAGCCCGTATGTTATTTCTTAGTGACAAAAAGGGCACTTATATGCCCCTCCGCCACATACAAAGACTGATTTTGAACAATGTTTCATAGAAAAACTTTGACAATTGTTTATTAGGCTGGGTTCACACCACGTTTTAGGCAATACGGTCGACCACAGTCTTAGGTCCAGTGGGAAAATCGCACATGGGGCAAAGATGAGCCGACCGGAGTCAGCGTTTCACTCCGGTCAGCTCATTGAAATACATTACATATGGGCTGCATACAGCAGGGATACCGTAGAGCCCGGTTTTAGCTCCCCCCAGCCATATGCGGTCCCGTATTGCCTTAAACGTGGTGTGATCCCAGCCTTACCTGAACTTTACTTTAATGATTTTCCAAACTGTTGTAAAATGCAGAAACTCGGATATTGCCGTTATTATAAAGTATTTATATACAGTGATCCCTCAACATACGATGGTAATTCGTTTCAAATGAACCATCCTTACTTGAAACCATCGTATATTGAGGGATCCGTGCAACAATAATTTAGAAAGTTATACTCGCGTGTCCCCGCCACTCCGGACAGTCACTGCTGCCCTGGATCGTCACTCTCCATCGCCGTCATCATCACGTTCCCATTCCCCGCCATTTATGCGATGGCCCCGACATATAAAATCATCGTATGGTGCCTTCAACATACGATGGCCTCTGAAAGGCTCTCGTATGTTGAAATGATCGTATGTGCAGGCCATTGTAGGTCGGGGGAACACTGTAGTAATATTGCAGTGTTGATACTTTTGTATGGCTTAACAGTTAGGCTACATTTCTAAAATGAAAATTTCCAGCAGAAAAAATACAATACAAATTAAAGGAACCAGAGGTGAAATAAACGGATTGTCACATGGGATTTGTTGCTAAGGTAACAACTTGCTTGAATTCTTGATATTCTAGTTTTACAATGTGCATGACCCATTTCCTTGGTTTCTTTTATTTAAAAAAAAAGTTTATATTTTAGTGGCTAAATTGTGATAGTCACGGAAGGTTTGGATATATTGGTGCAATAGTTTAAGTCTCTTTGTTAAATTTTGTAAAAGGGAGATCACGTGACACTGCGTGGCTGGGATGCATCTGTTTAAAGGGAATCTGTAGGCTATATTTGGTGCTGAGAGCTGCAGACTCTGTTGGGGTATAATGCTAACTGTACCTAATGAGGGTGATGGTGGTGGCCGAACTGATGAAATCCCCTTTTTATTTCTTAGCCAAGTGTCAAGGTGGTGAGCTCTTTAATTGCCAGAGTCTTGCATCCTACTCTGTCACACTTACGGTACCTTCCTTATTGATGAACAGAGTCCTGTTGTTTGTCATTTTTTAGTTTTTGGCCTAAAAAGGTGGTTTAAAGAGTACCTTCCAGAAGCTGAGAATTTTTTTAAGGGCAAGAGGGGAGTTAGGAGTAGTTAGGGAATATAATCTGAGTTAGTTTAGAAAATATGGTTTGATGACAGGTACTCTTAAAGTAATGTGGCTTATTATATGTTACTTTGAAATAGGTGTTGTACAAACCTTAAGACAAAAAACTGCAGTAAAAAGGATGTACAAATTCATCATATATTGTGTGGCACTATGGTAAATTTGCCCCTTTAAAACTGGAATAAGGGAAAAATTGCAAGCTAAAAAGGGGGTTAAACAAATGATAACTGAATGCCTATCCTTATAATACATGAAGTTGTATTAAAAGATGTTATAGGGGTACTCCGACCCCAGACGGCCGACACGCCGGGGTGTGGCATGATGTCACGTCTCCGGCCGTGGAAACCCAGTGTTCTAAAGAATGCAGGGTGCGGTACAGGTGCTGCGTGGAGAACACGGGGGGGACCCATTGGTGGGACCCCCCACAATTAGACATCTTATCCCTTATCCTTTGGATAGTTGATAAGATGTCTATGGGTGCAGTACCCCATTAAAGAAGTTGTCTTCAGGAACCCACTTCTTCAAATGGAGTATTCTACTCTAAAAACAAGGAACTGCAGGACATATGAATTGTGGTTTGGCTAGAATAGTAGCAGCAGTCAGAGTGACAATTGTCCCATGGTTCCCTGTCTCATCCCTAAACTTGGATCCATTGGCAGTGTAAACAGTGGACAGCAGTGGTAAGGACAGGGCCTCAAGGCCTGCACAGGGAAGATGATGTTTCCGGTTGGGGAGTTACACACAGAAGTAATTGTAAAACTTTACTGCACACTTGAAATGAGCAACTTGGCGGCTTCTTTCAGTCAGTAGAGTACAATCTTACATACGGCAGTCTATGTAAAACATATAAAATAAATCATGCTGCCTTTTCAATACAGGGTCTTCTTGAGCGTCTCTTTTCCACATCTGCTCCTTCATGCCTCGCCCAGTAGTGTGTACACGCACCTGTCACATAGACACTAGAACCACATTTGATCACTATTGATACATTGATGGCCTTTTCTGGGGTTTTTGCTAGCATTGTCTGGCACCTCCTCTCTTTTCGCTCACCTTGCTGTGGCTCCCACAAAGAGCGAAGCACATGATGTGGCTTGTGACTGCTGTACCATTCGTCACTACACTATAGGACCTAACTCACCCCCCACTTCCTGGTAAAATGGTGTAAACCTTAATCATACTTATGCTAATGGGGTTGCCCTTACATAATGCCATGCTGCCACCTAAATGAAATTTTTGGCAACAAAATCATAGAAAACTAGTCATACAGAATGTGCCACACTTGTAGGTTCAAAGCATTACTGTCATTTAAAATAAACTTGACATTTCACATAGAAATGACAAAGTTGTGATTGGTCAGGGTCTTATTCCTGAAACCTCCACCTATTTCTAGCTATAGCGAGGAGACACACATGGCTGAGAGCTTCATTTCCTGTCCAATCCCCAGGTCACAGGAGACAGGCTCTATGGGGGAGATTTATCAAAACCTGTCTAGAGGGAAAGTTGCCCAGTTGCCCATAGCAACCAATCAGATCGCTTCTTTCATTTTTAACAAGACCTCTGCAAAATGAAAGAAGCGATCTGATTGGTTGCTATGGGCAACTGGACAACTTTTCCTCTGCACAGGTTTTGATAAATCTCCCCCTATATTCTTATAATGGAGCCAGTCTTTTGTAATGAAACAGATTGGGTGGGGAGTCACCGAGTAACGCACACAGTCTTGCGATTTCCCCTGGTATAGCTAAATACCCCTTAGAGTCTCAGTACTGAGACTCTGACTGATCACAACTTTCTGTGTCATATGTCAAAAGTTTATATGCCTGCAATTAGTCAGTTCGGGTGGTGAGCTAGGAGTGAAGCACACATATATCCAGAGTTCGGGTTGAGTCTCAGCACTGAGATCCTACATTTTCAAAACATTTGAAATGTCTGTATGACTTGTCAAATTTATTTTTTTAAATGACTATAATGCTTTAAACCTAATTTCCACCCTTGACTCTATTTTGTGTTTATAATTAAACAGACACAAACATATTTGTTAATTATTTCCTTAACACCTTAATATACTGTTTTATCACAGTAGCTAGAACTTTGGTTTTCTGATATAGACCTCTGAATCCTCTGCAATCTTTAAGATTGTGTCCAAATGGTTGAAATGCTATATGATCACTTACTAATGTACCTTCTATCGCTGATATGCCTCTGTCACATAACATTTGGTTTATATCTTCTTGTCCCTGCCCTTTCCTCTTCTCTGCTGTTACGCTGAGCGCTCCGGGTCGCTGCTCCTCCCCGGAGCGCTCACGGTGTTCACCTCCATGCAGCACCCCGATCAAACCCGCTGACCGGGAGCGCTGCATTAGTGTCACCGGCGGGGATGCGACCCGCATGGCGGGATGCACGCGCCCGCCCGCGGCTCGAATCCCAATCCCCTCACCTGTCCCGTCCTCCGTTGGCTCAGACCCGGCGCGCGCGGCCCCGCTCCCTAGGGCGCGCGCGCCGGCTCTCTGAGATTTAAAGGGCCAGTGCGCCATTGATTGGCGCCTGGCCCAATCAGTACTTACACCTGTGTCCTCAATATAAAAACCCACTTCCCCTTCCTAGTATCGCCGGATCTTGTTGCCTCAGTGCCAGTGAAAGCGTTCTTGTGTATGTTCCAAGCCAGTGTTCCAGACCCTCTGCCCTTGCCCCTGACTACGATCCTTGCTGCCTGCCCTGACCTTCTGCTACGTCCGACCTTGCTCTTGCCTTATCCCTTGTAATGCGCCTATCTCAGCCGTCAGCTGGGG